>NC_057387.1:57128295-57428295 GCF_019320065.1 Cervus canadensis
TAATGTTTTAGTAGGAAGATTTCTCAGAAAAGTAAATAGCTTGAGCTCCAGAATTATAACGCTCTCAATCATCCTGATCTGCAGCACACCCACTTCTGATCATGACCAGAACAACAGGGTCAAATGTCTGTAAGGAAAAAAAAGGAAAAAATGTGTTCTTTGAATGGCATGGTTGAGTCTCATCACTGCAGTCTCATCTCTTCAAGCTTCCGGTGTTCCTGTAATAGAAAAATATTAAAAACTACTGACTAGTTACTGAGGGGGTTTTGTATTCACCCATTTTCTGCTTTAACACCATATTTATGTTGGTGAGTTTGCTTCCCCCATTTCACAGATAACAGAAATGAGCCACAGAGTGACCGAACAGAAGCCCAGGTGTCTAAGGGGGTGAAGTGCCCAGGTGAGCTCTCCAGGCAGGTAGCTGGTTCCAGGAGGCTGCGTGTGTATCCACTTCCCACAGGGAGGTGTAGACAGACTCTGGGCCTTTACCGGCTAATCTCCTTGTATTTGGATGAAAAGATCCTGTGTCCTCTGCCCTTTCAGAGGAGATCATGTTCTCTCACAAAATCCGAAGGGGTGGGAACGGGTCCCTAAATTCTCCTCCAAGGACGCCATAGTCATTACGGAGGAAGGCAGGGTGTCAGACACTCTTTGAGGGTTGTGTAAAATTTAGCAATTTCGTGGATGTGTGTTTTAATTTCTTAGTCGTATACTTAATAAAGTAATGTGTGGGTCAACGGTAAGTTTACATTTGATCGATTGATTAGTCGATTTTACTCTATGATTGATTTAGAAGAACTACCAGGCTGCCTTCCCCAGCAGCTGCACCGGTTTCCTTTCCCACCAGGCTAGGAGAAAGCACGCGTGTGTGGGCGGCCAATTCTCTCCTCACCCCGCACTCAGTACTGCGCTTGGTCGGGGTCTGCAGTCCCAGCACGTCACTCACTCACAGGAAGACCCGCCCACCACAGGGTCCCGGAAGCACAGGGCTGGAGACACCAGCTGGAGGAGGGGAGACCTGTGTGTCGAAACCGCAGAGGCGGTTCCTGAGCTCAGCCCTGCTGCTCTTAGGGCGCCTCCTGGTTACGTGTGTCCTGACCCCCGGACACTGGCGGTCAGAGACCCCTGAGCTGAGACGGGTGGGCTGAGCGAGGGTGGAGTCTGCTGGAGTCTGATGGGGGAGCTGAGTCTAAAGAAGAAGGAAACAGCAGGAGAGAAGACCCAGGGTGAAAAACGACAGACTTGAGGAATGAGAGCGCCCAGTCAGGGCTGCGTCACGGGCGCTGCCAGAGAGCGGGAGGGCCCCGGGCCAGAGCAGGGTGGACGTCTTTGGGCTCAAAGAGAAAGGGCTCTGAGCCCAGAGACAGAAGCAAGGAGCCCCGGCTGGGCCTGGAGGAGGCCCAGGGGACAGAGCAGGAGACGAGGACTCAAGGGAACCACTGACTGAGCTGATTCCTCCTGTGACTGAGTTACCGAGGCTGGTGGTGCAGAGGCTGGCTTTGAGGGAAAGGCACTAACTGATGAAGATCAAGATTTTGTTTTGGAGGAGGAAATGGCAACCCACTCCAGTATTCTTGCCTGGGAAATCCCATGGCCAGAGGAGTCTGTCGGGCAACAGTCAGTCCAGAGGGTGGCAAAGGGTGGGACACGACTGGGCACGTATGCAAAACAAAGGATTTTGCTTACATTTAGAGTGAACTTGGTTAGTTCAAACAAGAAACCATATCACAGCTTTCTCCCTGTCTTTTTCAAAAGTGCTCCTGGCATGTATTAGACAAGGTGAAGACACCGTGATGTCACACAGTGTCACAGGATACTGAGCAATTCTCAGACCAGTTTGCAAGTCAGTACTTGCCAACCTGTCTTTGGGTATTTTCTAAATATACCAACATCATTGGCATCATGAATCCCAGAATCCAATAAAACTGAGAGTAAATGACATGTCCAGGAACCATCCCCCTATTTCTAATACCTGTGTAGGTAGCTTCAAAATAGCTCCTCTGTTTTCCTACTGTTTTCTTCCTTCCTTGTGAAGGGCGTGAAGACTCATCAGCTTTACTGAGGTGCACATCCTAGGGGGCATTTTATCTCTTCCTTCTTACTATGCACCTGGTTATACCCATCTGCAGGTAAATTGGTTACTTGAGAAAAATCCTTCAAGCTTTCAATAATAGGATATCTGTCAATTACTGTTTTAACATTCCCTATAGATACAGATCTGTACAATGTAAATAGCATCTGAAAAGGATGAAACAGATACACCTTAATGTCCCTTAGTTGGGGAATGATCTTGTCTGTAGGTGTGTCATGGAAGACTGAGACAGTTCATTCATCACTACCCGTCTCCCCATTCTCATGCCTCCAGTTCCACTCAGGACAGTCATCCTACTCTATGCTTATCGCCATCCAACGCTCTCTCACAACTTCTGTCTCTAGAACCATTTCTACAACCCTTCCTTTCAGCAGTTTTCGACTGACATTTAACATTCCAATTGATTTTGCGTGTGTTTGCTTAAGTCACATCAGTCGTTTTCCACTCTTTGCAACCCCATGGACTATAGCCACCAGGCTCCTCCATCCATGGTATTCTCCAGGCAAGAATACTGGAGTGGGTTGCCATGCCTTCCTCCAGGGGGTCTTCCCAACCCAGGGATTGAACCCGGGTCTCTTATGTCTCCTGTGTTGGCAAACTGGTTCTTTACCACCAGTTCCAACTGGGAAGCCCCTTGAATTGATTAACATTATATATTAAGGAAGGACTGAGTAAGTCCTGAGTCACAATTTTATTTTATAACTTCTTATCATATCAGAAAAATCGCACTGCCTCCCAGATTTGCTTTTATGGGTCTCTTAATTTTTTGATAGAATGAAGAAAGAGAGAGCCTTTGCTTCGTGCATCAGCTAGAAGCCACTGACTCATGGCCTCTTACATTTGAAAGAAGACTCTTGATTCCATTTGAATGTAGGGGTGATCACATAATGTGTTTGATGATCTATTTTTAAAATTTCTTACTGATTCACTCTCCATTCATTGAGTTCTTAGTTATGTTCTATGACTTAGTACTGAGCTTAGTGAAGGGTCTCTACCACAGTGCTAGAAGCAGGGACTTAATGACAAGGGAGGTTTGCCAAGGCTCCTTTACATTTGGTGACAACTGACTTCCTAAGCCTCATCCTCTGAGACAAACTCTGAGACCATGATAGCACCATCCAATCTCTACCTCATGACTTCTGCAACCAGCCTCTGTGTTCCGGGAAATGATTCTGGCTTTAGCACCTATCTCAGCAGGACCGCCAGGGACGGCTGTCATCAGCACCTTCAGTTTCTCAGTGATCCAAGCAAGACAACGTCAACTCCCGTAGACTCCAGGAAATATCTATTATTGCACAAGAAACGCCCGACTCTAACACGTTCCAGGGATTTCCTCCCTGCATTTGAAGACCACTTGACAAAACATCCTAATTACCTGTACTTCAGGTAAAGATTTTTTCCTGAAATTCAGGGCATTTCATTGAATGTTGATTTACAGTGTTGTTTTGATGAGGTTCATGCCCTTCTTTGACTGGATTTTTAATTGCTGAAGTGGTTGATTTTTTGCTCTAGTAAACTATCGTGACTTAACAGCTTAGGCTGGAGTGTGAGGTGGGACTTCTCCTCTGCTCTGGAGGCGTGTGTTAGGTTCCTAGGACCTCTGTCCTGAGCTGCCCACACTGAGGTTTAAAACCATCGGTGTTTGTTCTCTCCCGCTTCTGAAGGCTTGAGGTGCAAAATCTGTGCTCTCAGGACCACACTTCCTCGGGAGGCGCTCGGGGAGAATTCTCTTTCCCTTTTCTACCTCCTGGTGGTTCCTAGAGTTTCTGGGCTTGTGCCTCTGTCTCCACATGACCGTCTTCTCTGTGTCTCTTCTCTTCATATAAGGGTCCAGTCATGGATTAGACCCAGCTTGAGTCAATACGATCTTATGTTAACTAGTTATGTCCATGATCTATTTACAAATAAGGTCAACTCTGGGATTAGAAATAAACTGGGGGGACGGGGCAGAGGAAGTTCTCTTCATTCTGGTCCAATCAGCAATCCCATCAGCCAAACTGAACACTTGTAAGAGTTTGGAGGGAAGCCATGGCAGTACTTTTCCATGACTACGAGACATTTATCTGTATCCATGCGATCCTGAACCAGCCTGCACAGCGCGGACACTGAGAGGTCCGCGGACACTGAGAGGTCCACGGACAGGAGGCCATCCTCTTGGCGACTCCCTTGGAGCAGCTGGCCGGGCGGCGGCGTTGGAGCGGACGCGGCGCTGGGCCGCGGGGCGCGCAGGAGGCGGGCTCAGCAGCCTCGCAGGGCCGGCCTGAGGGTGAGGGCGGCTGTGTCGTGGCTCCTGCGGTTCTTCTCCTCCCAGAACCCAGAGGGGTGAGGGAGAGATGCACTCTGGCTTGTTGCTGGTTTCGGGGCCACTTCTCATGGCAGCAGTTCAGAGCCCCAGGAGGTAAAGTCCCAGTTTCAAGGGTGGAGATGGGAGGGCTGCATGGGAAACTGGCTGCCACGGTAGTGACTTTTCCCGAGGCCTTCCCAGAGGGTTAGTTCCAAAGCCGGGGTGTATTTAATGGTGGAGCCCTGCTGACCGAGCTCCCTTGTTTAGATGCTGTGTGTGTTTGGTGAGACAGACAGAGAGAGCGTGTAGGGAGGCAGGGAGAGGAAAAGAGGGAGAAAGAGGGAGAGAGGTGGAAGGGAGGGCGGTGCAGAGGGAGGCGGAGAGACTGAGGCCCCTGCGCAGACGGGGGTCCTGGAACCTTCAGAGCTGAGTGCTTGAGGCTGGAAGGCTGCCCCTAACACACACACCTTAGAGCGAGCCTCGAGGTGCCTGTGGAGGCATTATTATTGTATGAAGCGTTAACATCTCAAGGGATTGTGTTCTGTCTCCAAACTTAGCTACCTGAGAATCTCTTGTGTTCTCAAGGGCAGGTTTCCCAACCTGCCAACATTTCACAAAAGATCAGTGAACTTGTCGCCTCCCTCAGATCTTCCTGATGAGAAATGCCCGGGAGCAACAACTGGTTTACTGATGGATCAAGACGCACAGGCCCACTCACAGGGCTTCTGCTTCCCTGTCTTACAGATTCCTGTAAGCTGTGAAGCGTGCAGCTTCAGAAGGGTAGTAGTTTAGCTCAGAATGACTTGTTTTGGAGATAAGATAAGGCAGGGTGACAGAAGGAGTAATGACAACTTTTCACTAATAACTTCTCAAATCTTTCACTATTTTCAGATTGGGTTCTCTTCGAGACCCAACCAGAGGAGCATCTGGAAATCTACTGAAACTAAATGTGATATTTCTACCTATAAGTTTACACTGGACACATTTTTATGTTATTCCTGATACTTATTCAGACACAAGGAAATACCAAAACTTGGAGTGTTCAGTGGTTATATAGTTTTAAGGTATGTTGGGTTAAACCCGTGAATGAAACTTATAAAATTTCTTGCCAATAACAGTGTGTTGTATTCAATTAATATATAAACTTTGTGTTATTAATCTGATCATAAACGTCTTCTCTTGTGAAGGTGATTCCTCATTTATTTTACCTCTGGAAATGTTTAGTGATTCAACCTGCCAGTAGCAAAGCTCAAGACGCTATGCTAGCCACACAACCAACGAGTGTTTAGGAGTGTACATCTTTATCTTAAGTGAAATAGCACAGGGACATTATGCTCTGATCCATCTCATTCAATCAAATACTAGCCTTCATGTTTATAATTGTCTATCACTTTTTTGTATTTTTTACTATTATTTCCTGTGATCGTATTGTTCTAAGTGTTTCAAAGGTCTCTCGTATTGAGATGTAACTACATTTGTTGTTGATTAGTAGCTCGGTCGTGTCTGACTCTTTGCAACCCCATGGACTGTAGTCCGCCAGGCTTCTCTGTCCATGGGATTCTCCAGGCAAGAATACTGGAGTGGGTAGCCATTCCCTTCTCCAGGGATCTTTCCAACCCAGGGATCAAATCCATGTCTCCTGCATGATTCACCAGTCCAACCACGGAGGAGGGAGACACGGCAAGCTGCCTGAACAGGAGCATGACCGGCTCGGCCATTCCAGCATGGACAGCCCGCCTCCGGGCCTCACGAGCGTTGGCAATGGCCCTTATGCCAGCGGGAGGGCCCGAGCGACCAAGAGGAAGAACAAGAAGCCGCGGCCATCTCTGAGGCTGTGTCTCTGAGGTAGGCTCTGAGGCACATGCGTGAAGACGCCCAGGCACACTCTGCGTGCGGCACGCCCTGTGTGACCCACCAAGTGTTCCGGCGAGGAGCGAGTTCCTCTCGGCGGTGTGGCTGGTGCAGCCTCCTGGAAAAAGGCGGGGCCTGCAGTGTGCCCGGGGCCACGGTGTTCACCTGGATCGCGCTGAGCAGCCGAGCTCTCGAGGGCTGGCTCTGCTGGGAAGTTCCTGGAGAGCATGGGGTGCGTGACCGGGTCTGAGCACGATCCGAGGGCCTCACTCTTCTGCGGGGGTGGGAGAGTCCTCTCTGGACGGGACTTTGGGTGTGGGTTTGCCTTTCTTTCCCCGTCTGCATTCTCTGGCCGCACCGCTGGCCTCTGGTGAGTGATGCGGCAGGGAGACGCCTCCCAGTACGCCCACAGCCAACGGAGCAAGGAGACGAGCTCCTGAGCCGTCCGGGGTGCACGGAGGAGCGGGTGCAGGTGCGTGAATCATCTCCTTCTGGCCGGTCAGGCTCTCGAAAACGCCCCACACGTCGAGCAGGGTCCGGGGAGAAGATGGGCGACCAGGCTCTATATGTGGAATGTCCTTGGGAGGTGTAGTGCTACTTGGGAAAGGGACCTCCGGCAGGAATGACGCAGGGATGTGTTCGTCACCGGCAGGACGCTCGTGCCAGAGTTGCCTGGGCTCCATTTCCAGTGCAAGGAGTCTGCTGCAGAACCTCCAAGTGCCAAACGGGACAAGTGATTCACCGTGCCACGAGCACCAGCACCAGCACCACCGGCACCAACACGAAGGCCAAGGGGAGAAACGCGACCCATGGAGTCCCAAAGAAACTTCTCCACCAGCATGGCACAGGGGCCTAAGTGGAGATGGGTCATGCAACCATTGCTTTCTGAAAGCAAAGATCCTCCCCGCACTGAGGAAAGACGCAAGCCCGCCCTAGATTGTGAGAGCAAGACAACTGGACATCCGACTCTGCCCATCCTACCTGTCAGTCAGTTGTCTCGTCCAGCTTGGCCCCGGACAAAAGCGGGTGGACGCCATGAGACGCGGTCGGCCTCTGAAGTGTCTGGGGCGGTGGGGAAACTGTCCTCTCCTAGCTGCTTTCCCGCCTGCCTCGTGATCCCGTGACCTGGTGGAGGGGCGCCCGAGGACCCTCATCAATCCCCTCTTGCGGTTTCTTTCTTTCTCTTGGTTGCCGGCTTCAAACCCAAAACGGTGGACCTGGAATTAGCGATTTAGCATCTCGGACCTAGAGGGACAAGTGTGGCTCCTGACCGCGCTAGTCGGCTTGGCAAGGAACAGAGAACGTTCCGCTGGCTTTTTCCCCCCACACGGTTACCTACAAAGCACCGTGCCCACCACACGCAGAGAGGAAAAAGAATGATGAGCAGTACCTTCGCCCAAGAACACAAACAAGCGTGCCCTGGACGAGGAAGTCGAGCCACCCACAGGCCGCCCTGAGTATCACCACCAGTCTTCCTCTGCCCCATCGCCTCAAATGAACTTACTGCTTGCCCCATCTACACCCTCTGAAGAAGAAGACGAAGAAGAAGAAGAAGGAGCAGAAGAAGGAGAAGGAGAAGGAGGTGAAGAAGTTGAAGAAGGAGAAGAACAGTGATTGGAATGGCGTGGCAGAGGGAAGGGGAATGTCGCCTGATGCTGGGGGAAATCCGTTGAAAAGAGAGACAAATACTGGCTGATCTGCCTTCTCTGTGCCATCGGAAGGAGGCAAAAGGACAGCAAGTGTGTGAGCACGTGCATCATAAAGCACAAAGCAGTGGGGTCCTGGGATGGGATGGGGCAGCGGGAGGTGGGAGGGGTGCAATAGGCTAAGGAAGAAAGCGGGGTCAGGACCGTCTTTTCCTAGTAAGGATCAACGGAATCACCACATCAGCTATGGCAAACCCATGGACTGTGGAACGCCCATAGTGTTGGAAGGCAAGCACAATATCCAGGTCGGCAGAGCAAACAAACATACATGTCACACGCCAAGAAGGAAACCAACAGTCATCCTCCTCCAGGAGGGAAATCTCTTTATACCTTACGTTATAGTGCGTTTTGAGCCCCTACATTGGAAAGATGACTCTAGAAGTCAACTAGTGTAATTAAGGTAGAAACAGAGAATAATAACAAGCAATAAATAAATAAATAAATAAAATGAACAGAAAATACAAAAAGAAAAAATAAATAAAGAGTAAAAAATGAACGAATACCCCCCCCCCAAATTAAGAAAGAAATAATAAACAAGACAACTAAGGTTGAAAAGGAGCTGAAGAAATGAATCCAAAGTTTCAGCGAGCCTGAGGATTTCTGAAGGAGCTCGCTTTGGAACATGACCTCCGGCCCTGAAGGGAGAAAAGCATATGTGCTACAGTCGCTGCATGTTTTGGTGCCAGGACCCTGATCGCTAGAAGAGTGGCTCATGAGAAAGCACAGAAATTGGAGTGGACCTCAGTCGGGAGCAAAGTTGAGGCAAGGGTTTCTTGTTGACCGGGGAGGGGTTGTCCTCAGGCAGGGGACTGGGGTGGGGAGAGCCCTCAAGGGGAGAGGGTAGGTGGGCAGACATGTGTTTCCACAAGTGTGTTAGGATCTGAAGGGCGAGCCCACGGAATTCCTCCCCAGCCCGCATGTGTGTGCTGAACTTGGAAGCCCTGCAGTGACTGTCTAGCAGGCAAGTCTGGAAGGCCAAAGGCCCTTGGAATCATTTGCATCCTGAGCCCTTTGGTGCAGGGCCAGATCGGAAGTGCGTGCGGGGCTTCGTCATGGGGAATTCCCGGAGAAAAGTGTCGGTGGTGGGATGTCGGGAGTGGGAGTGAGCTCGCCCTGGGACGCCTCAGCCAATGAGGAGCTTGCGCGTGCGGGGGTGGGGCTGTGGGAAAGCCATGAAAGGCCCGAGGGGGCGGGGCCCAGGCCCTTTCTCAGAGAAGCACCCTCTGAGGGAAGGAGGCTTCGTTGTGCAGAGGCAGGTAGGAGATGGAAAGACGCGTGGGCCTTGTTTGCAGAGACCCGGGGGCTGCTTCTGCGCACGGGGGAGGTGCATGTCCGTCTCCCTTCAACGTCTTCCCCGGAGGGCAAGGTTGTCGGCCCAGCGCCGCTGGTGCGGATGCCCTTCGGGAACCCTGTGTCCGTGAGGGGCCGTCGCCGGTGGTCGGGCGGCCCCAGCGGGGTGACTTGGCTCCTGGGTCAGCAGGGCTGGCGCCTGGCCACCAAGTCGCCCTGAGTTGCAGGGGGCCGTGGGGGGTCGGGGCTGGGCTTCAGAATCTGGGGAACACCTGCCACGTGAATGCAGCGCTGCAGTGTCTGAGCCACACGCCGCCCCTGGCCGGCTGGATGGTGTCCCAGCAGCACGCCACCCTCTGTCCGGCCAGCACCTCCTGCACGCTCTGTGCCGTGCGAGCTCACTGGACCCGAGCCCTCCTTCACCCGGGAGAGGTGATCTGGCCCCGCAAGCACCTGCTGGCGGGCTTCCACAGACACCAGCAGGACGATGCCCACGAGTTTCTGATATTCACTCTGAATGCCACGCAGCAAGGGTGCTTGAGTGCATCGCAGGCGTCGGGCCATCCCTCCGAGGACACCACCCTCATCCGGCAGATCTTCGGCGGGACTTGGAGGTCTCAGATCCAGTGTGTCCACCGCCTCGGAGTCTCGGACACGTTTGCCCCTTATCTGGACATCAGCCTGGACATCACGGCGGCTCAGAGTGTGGAACAAGCTCTGAGAGAGCTGGTGAAGCCTGAGAAGCTGGCCGCTGAAAACGCCTATGACTGTGGCGTTTGTCTCCGGAAGGTGCCTGCCACCAAGAGGTTGACTTTGCACAGCACGTCCCAGGTCCTGGTGCTGGTGCTGAAGCGGTTGACACAGGTGAGCGGGGCCAAAAGGGCTCAGGAAGTGCGCTATCCCCAGTGCCTCGGCCTGCAGCCCTACACGTCTGAGCGGAAGGCAGGGCCACTGGGCTACGTGCTCTATGCCGTGCTGGTGCACTCCGAGTGGAGCTGTGAGCGAGGACACTACTTTTCTTACGTGCGAGCGGGCAACAGCCAGTGGTATAAGATGGACGATGCCAAGGTGAGCGCCTGTGACGAGAGTGCTGCCCTGAGCCAGAGCGCCTACGTGCTCTTCTACTCCCGGGAGGGTGCGTGGCAAGGGGGAGCTGGGGGAGGGGCAGCGGCCCCCCTCACGGCTGACCCCACACACCCCGGGGAGCCTGACCCCGCCGGCCCCGGGGAGCCTGCGGGACTCGCCAGCCGCAGAGCTCCTGGGTCGCAGGTGTCCACGGGGGACACAGAGGTCGAAGGTATCAGCTTAGAGCAGTGGAGACGCCTCCAAGAGCACAAGCGGCCGAAGCCGACCTTCGACCTCCGGAAGACCCAGTCAGCCCTGCCTGCCGGCGCAGTCGTGATTCACCAGTCCAACCACGGAGGAGGGAGACACGGCAAGCTGCCTGAACAGGAGCATGACCGGCTCGGCCATTCCAGCATGGACAGCCCGCCTCCGGGCCTCACGAGCGTTGGCAATGGCCCTTATGCCAGCGGGAGGGCCCGAGCGACCAAGAGGAAGAACAAGAAGCCGCGGCCATCTCTGAGGCTGTGGCTCTGAGGTAGGCTCTGAGGCACATGCGTGAAGACGCCCAGGCACACTCTGCGTGCGGCACGCCCTGTGTGACCCACCAAGTGTTCTGGCGAGGAGCGAGTTCCTCTCGGCGGTGTGGCTGGTGCAGCCTCCTGGAAAAAGGCGGGGCCTGCAGTGTGCCCGGGGCCACGGTGTTCACCTGGATCGCGCTGAGCAGCCGAGCTGTCGAGCGCTGCCTCTGCTGGGAAGTTCCTGGAGAGGATGGGGTGCGTGACCGGGTCTCAGCACGATCCGAGGGCCTCGCACTTCTGCGGGGGTGGGGGAGTCCTCTCTGGACGGGACTTTGGGTGTGGCTTTGCCTTTCTTTCCCCGTCTGCATTCTCTGGCCGCACCGCTGGCCTCTGGTGAGTGATGCGGCAGGGAGACGCCTCCCAGTATGCCCACAGCCAACGGAGCAAGGAGACGAGCTCCTGAGCCGTCCGGGGTGCACGGAGGAGCGGGTGCAGGTGCGTGAATCATCTCCTTCTGGCCGGTCAGGCTCTCGAAAACGCCCCACACGTCGAGCAGGGTCCGGGGAGAAGATGGGCGACCAGGCTCTATATGTGGAATGTCCTTGGGAGGTGTAGTGCTACTTGGGAAAGGGACCTCCGGCAGGAATGACGCAGGGATGTGTTCGTCACCGGCAGGACGCTCGTGCCAGAGTTGCCTGGGCTCCATTTCCAGTGCAAGGAGTCTGCTGCAGAACCTCCAAGTGCCAAACGGGACAAGTGATTCACCGTGCCACGAGCACCAGCACCAGCACCACCGGCACCAACACGATGGCCAAGGGGAGAAAGGCGACCCATGGAGTCCCAAAGAAACTTCTCCACCAGCATGGCACAGGGGCCTAAGTGGAGATGGGTCATGCAACCATTGCTTTCTGAAAGCAAAGGTCCTCCCCGCACTGAGGAAAGACGCAAGCCCGCCCTAGATTGTGAGAGCAAGACAACTGGACATCCGACTCTGCCCATCCTACCTGTCAGTCAGTTGTCTCGTCCAGCTTGGCCCCGGACAAAAGCGGGTGGACGCCATGAGACGCGGTCGGCCTCTGAAGTGTCTGGGGCGGTGGGGAAACTGTCCTCTCCTAGCTGCTTTCCCGCCTGCCTCGTGATCCCGTGACCTGGTGGAGGGGCGCCCGAGGACCCTCATCAATCCCCTCTTGCGGTTTCTTTCTTTCTCTTGGTTGCCGGCTTCAAACCCAAAACGGTGGACCTGGAATTAGCGATTTAGCATCTCGGACCTAGAGGGACAAGTGTGGCTCCTGACCGCGCTAGTCGGCTTGGCAAGGAACAGAGAACGTTCCGCTGGCTTTTTCCCCCCGCACGGTTACCTACAAAGCACCGTGCCCACCACACGCAGAGAGGAAAAAGAATGATGAGCAGTACCTTCGCCCAAGAACACAAACAAGCGTGCCCTGGACGAGGAAGTCGAGCCACCCACAGGCCGCCCTCAGTATCACCACCAGTCTTCCTCTGCCCCATCGCCTCAAATGAACTTTCTGCTTGCCCCATCTACACCCTCTGAAGAAGAAGACGAAGAAGAAGAAGAAGGAGCAGAAGAAGGAGAAGGAGAAGGAGGTGAAGAAGTTGAAGAAGGAGAAGAACAGTGATTGGAATGGCGTGGCAGAGGGAAGGGGAATGTCGCCTGATGCTGGGGGAAATCCGTTGAAAAGAGAGACAAATACTGGCTGATCTGCCTTCTCTGTGCCATAGGAAGGAGGCAAAAGGACAGCAAGTGTGTGAGCACGTGCGTCATAAAGCACAAAGCAGTGGGGTCCTGGGATGGGATGGGGCAGCGGGAGGTGGGAGGGGTGCAATAGGCTAAGGAAGAAAGCGGGGTCAGGACCGTCTTTTCCTAGTAAGGATCAACGGAATCACCACATCAGCTATGGCAAGCCCATGGACTGTGGGACGCCCGTAGTGTTGGAAGGCAAGCACAATATCCAGGTCGGCAGAGCAAACAAACATACATGTCACACGCCAAGAAGGAAACCAACAGTCGTCCTCCTCCAGGAGGGAAAACTCTTTATACCTTACGTTATAGTGCGTTTTGAGCCCCTACATTGGAAAGATGACTCTAGAAGTCAACTAGTGTAATTAAGGTAGAAACAGAGAATAATAACAAGCAAAAAATAAATAAATAAATAAAATGAACAGAAAATACAAAAAGAAAAAATAAATAAAAAGTAAAAAATGAACGAATACCACCCCCCAAAAAAAGAAAGAAATAATAAACAAGACAACTAAGGTTGAAAAGGAGCTGAAGAAATGAATCGAAAGTTTCAGCGAGCCTGAGGATTTCTGAAGGAGCTCGCTTTGGAACATGACCTCCGGCCCTGAAGGGAGAAAAGCATATGTGCTACAGTCGTGGCATGTTTTGCGTCCACGGACCGCACTTGGATCCGCCTACCGTAATGAGTGGCTCCCAATGAGAAAGCATCGAAATGGGAGTGGACCTCAGTCGAGGGCAAAGTTGAGGCAAGGGTTTATTGTTGTCCGGGGAGGGGTTGTCCTCAGGCAGGGGTCTGGGGTGGGGAGACCCCTCAAGGGGAGAGGGTAGGTGGGCAGACATATGTTTCCACAAGTGTGTTAGGATCTGAAGGGTGAGCCCACGGAATTCCTCCCCAGCCCGCATGTGTGTGCTGAACTTGGAAGCCCTGCAGTGACTCTCTAGCAGGCAAGTCTGGAAGGCCAAAGCCCCCCCCGAATCATTTGCATCCTGAGCCCTGTGGTGCAGGGCCAGATCGGAAGTGCGTGCGGGGCTTCGTCATGGGGAATTCCCCGAGAAAAGTGTCGGTGGTGGGATGTCGGGAGTGGGAGTGAGCACGCCCTCGGACGCCTCAGCCAATGAGGAGCTTGTGCGTGCGGGGGTGGGGCTGTGGGAAAGCCATCAAAGGCCCGAGGGGGCGGGGCCCAGGCCCTTTTTCAGAGAAGCACCGTCTGAGGGAAGGAGGCGTCGTCTTGCAGCTGCAGGTAGGAGATGCAAAGACTCGTGGGCCTTGATTGCAGAGACCCGGGGGCTGCTTCGGCGCACGGGGGTGGTGCGTGTCCGTCTCCCTTCAACGTCTTCCCCGGAGGGCAAGGTTGTCGGCCCAGCGCCGCTGGTGCGGATGCCCTTCGGGGACCCTGTGTCCCTGAGGGGCCGTCGCCGGCGGTCGGGCGGCCCCCGCGGGGTGACTTGGCTCCTGGGTCAGCAGGGCTGGCGCCTGGCCACCAAGTCGCCCTGAGTTGGAGGGGGCCGTGGGGGGTCGGGGCTGGGCTTCACAATCTGGGGAACACCTGCTACGTGAATGCAGCGCTGCAGTGTCTGAGCCACACGCCGCCCCTGGCCAGCTGGATGGTGTCCCAGCAGCACGCCACCCTCTGTCCGGCCCGCACCTCCTGCACGCTCTGTGCCATGCGAGCTCACGTGACCCGAGCCCTCCTTCACCCGGGAGAGGTGATCCGGCCCCACAAGGACCTGCTGGCGGGCTTCCACAGACACCGGCAGGAAGATGCCCACGAGTTTCTGATGTTCACTCTGAATGCCATGCAGCAAGGCTGCTTGAGCGCACCCCAGCCGTCGGGCCTTCCCTCCGAGGACACCACCCACATCCCTCAGATCTTCGGCAGAACTAGGTGGTCTCAGATCCAGTGCATCCACTGCCTTGGTGTCTCGGGCACCTTCGACCCTTATCTGGACATCAGCCTGGATATCACGGCGGCTCAGAGTGTGGAGCAAGCTCTGAGAGAGCTGGTAAAGCCCGAGAAGCTGGACGCTGAAAACGCCTATGACTGTGGCCTTTGTCTCCGGAAGGTGCCTGCCACCAAGAGGTTGACTTTGCACAGCACGTCCCAGGTCCTGGTGCTGGTGCTGAAGCGGTTGACACAGGTGAGCGGGGCCAAAAGGGCTCAGGAAGTGCGCTATCCCCAGTGCCTCGGCCTGCAGCCCTACACGTCTGAGCGGAAGGCAGGGCCACTGGGCTACGTGCTCTATGCCGTGCTGGTGCACTCCGAGTGGAGCTGTGAGCGAGGACACTACTTTTCCTACGTGCGAGCGGGCAACGGCCAGTGGTATAAGATGGACGATGCCAAGGTGAGCGCCTGTGACGCGAGTGCTGCCCTGGGCCAGAGCGCCTACGTGCTCTTCTACTCCCGGGAGGGTGCGTGGCAAGGGGGTGCTGGGGGAGGGGCAGCGGCCCCCCTCACGGCTGACCCCACACAGCCCGGGGAGCCTGCGGGAGACGCCAGCGGCAGAGCTCCTGGGTCGCAGGTGTCCCCGGGGGACACAGAGGTCGAAGGAATCAGCTTAGAGCAGTGGAGACGCCTCCAAGAGCACAAGCGGCCGAAGCCGGCCTTCGACCTCCGGAAGATCCAGTCGGCCCTGCCTGCCGGCGCAGTCGTGATTCACCAGTCCACACACGGAGGAGGGAGACACGCCAAGCTGCCTGAACAGGAGCACGACCGGCTCGACCGGCCCAGCACGGACAGCCCGCCTCCGGGCCCGACGAGCGTTGGCAACGGCCCTTGTGCCAGCGGGAGGGCCCGAGCGACCAAGAGGAAGAACAAGAAGCCGCGGCCATCTCTGGGGCTGTGGCGGTAGGTAGGCTCTGAGGCACATGCCTGCAGAAGCCCAGGCACACTCTGCGTGCGGCACGCCCTGTGTGACGCACCAAGCGTTCCCGGCGAGGAGCGAGTTCCTGTCGGCGGTGTGGCTGGTGCAGCCTCCTGGAAAAAGGCGGGGCCTGCAGTGTGCCCGGGGCCACGGTCTTCACCTGGATCGTGCTGAGCGGCCGAGCTCTCGAGGGCTGGCTCTGCTGGGAAGTTACTGGAGAGGATGGGGTGCGTGACCGGGTCTGAGCACGGTCCGAGGGCCTCGCGCTTCTGCGGGGCTGGGAGAGTCCTCTCTGGGTGGGACTTTGGGTGTGGGTTTGCCTTTCTTTCCCCGTCTGCATTCTCTGGCCGCACCGCTGGCCTCTGGTGAGTGACGCGGCAGGGAGACGCCTCCCAGTACGCCCACAGCCAGCCGAGCAAGGAGACGATCTCCTGAGCCCTCCGGGGGGCAGGGAGGAGCAGGTGGAGGTCCGTGAATCGTCTCCTTCTGGCCGGTCAGGCTCTCGAAAACGCCCCAAACGTCGAGCAGGGTCCGGGGAGAAGATGGGCGACCAGGCTCTATGGGTGGAATGTCCTTGGGAGGCGTAGTGCTCCTTGGGAAAGGGACCTCCGGCAGGAATGAGGCGGGGATGTGTTCGTCAGCGGCGGGACGCTCGTGCGCAGAGTTGCCTGGGGCTCCATTTCCGGTGCAAGGAGTCTGCTGCAGAACCTCCAAGTGCCAAACGGGACAAGTGATTCAGCGTGCCCCGAGCACCACCACCAGCACCACCGGCACCAACACGAAGGCCAAGGGGAGAAGGGCGACCCGATGAGTCCCAAAGAAACTTCTCCGCCAGCATGGCACAGGGGCCTAAGTGGAGATGGGTCATGCAACCGTTCCTTTCTGAAAGCAAAGGTCCTCCCCGCACTGAGGAAAGACACAAGGCTGCCCTAGATTGTGAGAGCTAGACAACTGGACATCCGACTCTGCCCATCCTATGTGTCAGTCCGTTGTCTCGTCCAGCTTGGCCACGGACAAACGCCGCTGGATGCGATGAGACGCGGCCGGCCTCTGAAGTGTCTGGGGCGGTGGGGAAACTGTCCTCTCCTAGCTGCTTTCCCACCTGCCTCGTCATCCCGCGACCTGCTGGAGGGGCGCTCGAGGGCCCGTATCGATCCCCTCTTGCGGTTTCTTTCTTTCTCTTGGTTGCCGGCTTCAAACCCAAAACCCTCCATCAAACGGTGGACCTGCAATTAGCGATTTAGCATCTCAGACCTAGAGGGACAACTGTGGCTCCTGACCGCGCTAGTCGGCTTGGCAAGGAACAGAGAATGTTCCGCTGGCTTTTTCTCCCCGCGTGGTTACCTGCAAAGCACCGGGCCCACCACACGCAGAGAGGAAAAAGAATGACGAGCAGTATCTTCCCCCAAGAACACGAACAAGCGTGCCCTGGACGAGGAATTCGAGCCACACACAGGCCGCCCTCATTATCACCACCAATCTTCCTCTGCCCCATCGCCTCAAATGGACTTACTGCTTGCCCCATCCACACCCTGAAGAAGAAGAAGAAGAAGAAGAAGAAGAAGAAGAAGAAGAAGAAGAAGAAGAAGAAGAAGAAGAAGAAGAAGAAGAAGAAGAAGAAAGAAGATGGAGAAGAAGAAGAAGATGGAGAAGGGGAAGGAGAAGGAGAAGGAGACAGGGAAGGAGGTGAAGAAGTTGGAGAAGGAGAAGAAGTTGAAGCAGGAGAAGAAGGAGAAGAATGGTGATTGGAATGGCGTGGCAGAGGGAATGGGAAGGTCGCCTGATGCTGGGGGAAATCCGTGCAAAAGAGAGACAGATACTGGCTGATCTGGCTTCTCTGTGCCCTAGGAAGGAGGCAAAAGGACAGCAAGTTTGTGAGCAAGTGCGTCATAAAGCACAAAGCAGTAGGGTCCTGGGATGGGATGGGGCAGCGGGAGGTGGGAGGGGTGCAATAGGCTAAGGAAGAAAGCGGGGTCAGGACCGTCTTTTCCTAGTAAGGATCAACGGAATCACCACATCAGCTATGGGAAACCCATGCACTGTGGATCGCCCATAGTGCTGGAAGGCAAGCATAATGTCGAGGTCGGGAGAGCAAACAAACATACATGTCTCACACCAAGAAGGAAACCCACAGTCATCCTCCTCCAGGAGGGAAGTCTGTTTATACCTTAAGTTATAGTGCGTTTTGAGCCCCTACATAGGAAAGATGACTCTCGAAGTCAACTAGTATAATTAAAGTAGAAACAGAGAATAAAAACAAGCAAAAAAATTAATAAAATGAATAGAACATAGAAAAAAATTAAAAAATGAACGAATACACAGAAAAAAAAAAAAGAAGAAGAAATAAAGAACAAGACAACTAAGATTGCAAAGGGGCTGAAGAAATGAATCGAAAGTTGCAGCGAGCCTATGTCTTTCTGAAAGAGCTCACTTTGGACCATGACCAACGGCCCCAAAGGGAGAAAAGCATATGTGCCACACTCGCGGCATCTTTTGGTGCTAGGACCCTGAACGCTAGAAGAGTGGCTCGTGAGAAAGCATCGAAATGGGAGTGGACCTCAGTCGAGGGCAAAGTTGAGGCAAGGGTTTATTGTTGTCCGGGGAGGGGTTGTCCTCAGGCAGGGGTCTGGGGTGGGGAGACCCCTCAAGGGGAGAGGGTAGGTGGGCAGACATATGTTTCCACAAGTGTGTTAGGATCTGAAGGGTGAGCCCACGGAATTCCTCCCCAGCCCGCATGTGTGTGCTGAACTTGGAAGCCCTGCAGTGAATCTCTAGCAGGCAAGTCTGGAAGGCCAAAGCCCCCCCCGAATCATTTGCATCCTGAGCCCTGTGGTGCAGGGCCAGATCGGAAGTGCGTGCGGGGCTTCGTCATGGGGAATTCCCCGAGAAAAGTGTCGGTGGTGGGATGTCGGGAGTGGGAGTGAGCACGCCCTCGGAGGCCTCAGCCAATGAGGAGCTTGTGCGTGCGGGGGTGGGGCTGTGGGAAAGCCATCAAAGGCCCGAGGGGGCGGGGCCCAGGCCCTTTTTCAGAGAAGCACCGTCTGAGGGAAGGAGGCGTCGTCTTGCAGCTGCAGGTAGGAGATGCAAAGACTCGTGGGCCTTGATTGCAGAGACCCGGGGGCTGCTTCGGCGCACGGGGGTGGTGCGTGTCCGTCTCCCTTCAACGTCTTTCCCGGAGGGCAAGGCTGTCGGCCCAGCGCCGCTGGTGCGGATGCCCTTCGGGGACCCTGTGTCCCTGAGGGGCCGTCGCCGGCGGTCGGGCGGCCCCAGCGGGGTGACTTGGCTCCTGGGTCAGCAGGGCTGGCGCCTGGCCACCAAGTCGCCCTGAGTTGGAGGGGGCCGTGGGGGGTCGGGGCTGGGCTTCACAATCTGGGGAACACCTGCTACGTGAATGCAGCGCTGCAGTGTCTGAGCCACACGCCGCCCCTGGCCAGCTGGATGGTGTCCCAGCAGCACGCCACCCTCTGTCCGGCCCGCACCTCCTGCACGCTCTGTGCCATGCGAGCTCACGTGACCCGAGCCCTCCTTCACCCGGGAGAGGTGATCCGGCCCCACAAGGACCTGCTGGCGGGCTTCCACACACACCGGCAGGAAGATGCCCACGAGTTTCTGATGTTCACTCTGAATGCCATGCAGCAAGGGTGCTTGAGTGCATCCCAGCCGTCGGGCCATCCCTCCGAGGACACCACCCTCATCCGGCAGATCTTCGGCGGGACGTGGAGGTCTCAGATCCAGTGTCTCCACTGCCTCGGTGTCTCGGACACGTTCGACCCTTATCTGGACATCAGCCTGGATATCACGGCGGCTCAGAGTGTGGAGCAAGCTCTGAGAGAGCTGGTGAAGCCCGAGAAGCTGGACGCTGAAAACGCCTATGACTGTGGCCTTTGTCTCCGGAAGGTGCCTGCCACCAAGAGGTTGACTTTGCACAGCACGTCCCAGGTCCTGGTGCTGGTGCTGAAGCGGTTCACACAGGTGAGCGGGGCCAAAAGGGCTCAGGCAGTGCGCTATCCCCAGTCCGATCGACCTGCAGCCCTACACGTCTGAGCGCAAGGCAGGGCCACTGGCCTACGTGCTCTATGCCGTGCTGGTGCACTCCGGGTGGAGCTGTGAGCGAGGACACTACTTTTCCTACGTGCGAGCGGGCAACGGCCAGTGGTATAAGATGGACGATGCCAAGGTGAGCGCCTGTGACGAGAGTGCTGCCCTGAGCCAGAGCGCCTACGTGCTCTTCTACTCCCGGGAGGGTGCGTGGCAAGGGGGTGCTGGGGGAGGGGCAGCGGCCCCCCTCACGGCTGACCCCACACACCCCGGGGAGCCTGACCCCGCCGGCCCCGGGGAGCCTGCGGGAGACGCCAGCGGCAGAGCTCCTGGGTCGCAGGTGTCCCCGGGGGACACAGAGGTCGAAGGAATCAGCTTAGAGCAGTGGAGACGCCTCCAAGAGCACAAGCGGCCGAAGCCGACCTTCGACCTCCGGAAGACCCAGTCAGCCCTGCCTGCCGGCGCAGTCGTGATTCACCAGTCCAACCACGGAGGAGGGAGACACGGCAAGCTGCCTGAACAGGAGCATGACCGGCTCGGCCATTCCAGCATGGACAGCCCGCCTCCGGGCCTCACGAGCGTTGGCAATGGCCCTTATGCCAGCGGGAGGGCCCGAGCGACCAAGAGGAAGAACAAGAAGCCGCGGCCATCTCTGGGGCTGTGGCGGTAGGTAGGCTCTGAGGCACATGCCTGCAGAAGCCCAGGCACACTCTGCGTGCGGCACGCCCTGTGTGACGCACCAAGCGTTCCCGGCGAGGAGCGAGTTCCTGTCGGCGGTGTGGCTGGTGCAGCCTCCTGGAAAAAGGCGGGGCCTGCAGTGTGCCCGGGGCCACGGTCTTCACCTGGATCGTGCTGAGCGGCCGAGCTCTCGAGGGCTGGCTCTGCTGGGAAGTTACTGGAGAGGATGGGGTGCGTGACCGGGTCTGAGCACGGTCCGAGGGCCTCGCGCTTCTGCGGGGCTGGGAGAGTCCTCTCTGGGTGGGACTTTGGGTGTGGGTTTGCCTTTCTTTCCCCGTCTGCATTCTCTGGCCGCACCGCTGGCCTCTGGTGAGTGACGCGGCAGGGAGACGCCTCCCAGTACGCCCACAGCCAGCCGAGCAAGGAGACGATCTCCTGAGCCCTCCGGGGGGCAGGGAGGAGCGGCTGCAGGTGCGTGAATCGTCTCCTTCTGGCCGGTCAGGCTCTCGAAAACGCCCCAAACGTCGAGCAGGGTCCGGGGAGAAGATGGGCGACCAGGCTCTATGGGTGGAATGTCCTTGGGAGGCGTAGTGCTCCTTGGGAAAGGGACCTCCGGCAGGAATGAGGCGGGGATGTGTTCGTCAGCGGCGGGACGCTCGTGCGCAGAGTTGCCTGGGGCTCCATTTCCGGTGCAAGGAGTCTGCTGCAGAACCTCCAAGTGCCAAACGGGAGACGCGATTCAGCGTGCCACGAGCACCACCACCAGCACCACCGGCACCAACACGAAGGCCAAGGGGAGAAAGGCGACCCGATGAGTCCCGAAGAAACTTCTCTACCAGCATGGCACATGTGCCTAATTGGAGATGGGTCATGCAACTGTTCCTTTCTGAAAGCAAAGGTCCTCCCCGCACTGAGGAAAGACCCAAGGCTGCCCTAGATTGTGAGAGCTAGACAACTGGACATCCGACTCTGCCCATCCTATGTGTCAGTCCGTTGTCTCATCCAGCTTTGCCCCGGAGAAACGCCGCTGGATGAGATGAGATGCGGCCGGCCTCTGAAGTGTCTGGGGCGGTGGGGAAACTGTCCTCTCCTAGCTGCTTTCCCGCCTTCCTCGTCATCCCGCGACCTGGTGGAGGGCCGCTCGAGGACCGGTATCGATCCCCTCTTGCGGTTTCTTTCTTTCTCTTTGTTACCGGCTTCAAATCCCAAACCCTCTATCAAACTGTCAACCTGAAATTTGCGATTCCACATCTCAGACCTAGAGGGACAACTGTGGCTCCTCACTCCGCTAGTCTGCTTGGCGAAGAACAGAAAAAATTCTGCTGGCTTTTCACCCCCGCATAGTTACCTAAAATGAACCGTGCCCTCTACAGGCAGAGAGGATAAAGAATGATGAGCAGTATCTTCCCCCAAGAACATGAACAAGTGTGCCCTGAATGAGGAAGTCGAGCCATTCACAGGCCGCTGTCATTATTACCACCAATCTTCCTCCGCCCCATTGCCTCAAATGGACTTACTTCTTGCCGCATCCATACCCTCTGAAGAAGAAGAAAAAGAACAAGAACGACAAGAAGAAGAACAAGAAGAGGAGTAAGAGGAAGGAGAAGGAGACAGAGAAGGAGATGGAGGTGAAGATGGTAAAGAAGGAGAAGAACGGTGTTTGGAATGATGTGGCAGAGGGAATGGGACTGTCTCCTGATGCTGGGGGAAATCCGTGCAAAAGAGAGACAAATACTGGCTGATTTGGCTTCCCTGTGCCATGGGAAGGATGCAAAAGGACAGTAAGATTGTGAGCATCTGCGTCCTAAAGCATAAAGCAGTCGGGTCCTGGGAGACGTTGGTGCCGCAGAAGGTGGGATGGATGCAATAGGGTAAGGAAGAAAGCGGGGTCAGGGCCATCTTTTCCTAGTAGGGATCTACGAAATCAACACTTCAGCTATGGGAAACCCTGGACTGTGGTACGCCCGTAGTGCTGGAAGGCAAGCATAATGTCCAGGTCGGGAGAGGAAGCAAACATACATGTGACACACCAGGAAGGAAACGAACTGTCATTCTCCTCTAGGAGGGAAATCTGTTTATACCTCATGTTATAGTGCGTTTTGAGCCCCTGAATTGGAAAGATGACTCTGGAAGTCAATTAGTGTAAATAAAATAGAAAAAGAGAATGAAAACAAGCAAAAAAAAAAATAAAATAAACAGAAAATACAAATAAAAATATTAAAAATGAACGAAGAAGAAAAAAAAAAAAAGAAAAGAAGAAAAAGAAAATAGAAAGAAAAAGACAACTAAGATTGAAAAAGATCTGAATTAAATGAATCCAAAGGTGCAGCGATCCTATGCCTTTCTGAAGGAGCTCGCTTTGGATCGTGACCGACAGCCCTGAAGGGAGAAAATCATTTGTGCCACACTCGAGGCATCTTTTGGTGCTAGGACCCTGGACGCTAGAAAGGTGGCTAGTGAGAAACCATAGAAATTGGAGTGGACCTCAGTCGCAGAGCTACATTGTCGCAAGTGTTTATGTATGATGTAATCAAATCCCTTGTGTTTACACTGTGGAGGAAACAAGTAAGTTCAACGCATTCATGTCTGATAGAGTGTGTGAAGTACTATAGATGGATGCTCTTAAAATTTTATAGGAGACAGTGACCAAAACTCTCCCCCCAAGAAAGTATTGATTGTCAGAGGAGGTCCTACAAAGAACTGAGAAAAGACCAGAAGTGAAAGGCAATGGAGAAAAGGAAAGATATACCCATCTGAATGCAGAGTTCCAAAGAATAGAAAGGAGAGATAAGATAAAAGACCTGTTCCACCAGTTTCCCCGGAGCTCAGAGTGCTTTGTTCTCCACCCCTAATTTCCCTCAGTGGATGTTGAAGGCCGTCCACTTCAGCAGCACAGTGTTCAATCTTCGCTGAAGCAGCTGGCAAATTCCCTGTTGTAGTTCTGCTGCTGCTAAGTCGCTTCAGTCATGTCCGACTCTGTGCGACCCCATAGACGGCAGCCCACCAGGCTCCTCTGTCCCTGTGATTCTCCAGACAAGAATACTGGAGTCGGTTGCCATTTCTTTCTCCAATGCATGCAGGCACGCTAAGTCGCTTCAGTCGTGTCCACCTCTGTGCAACCCCCTGGGCGGCAGCCCGCCAGGCTGCTCTGTCCAAGGATTTCTCTAGGCAAGAATACTGGAGTGGGCTGCCACTTCCTTCTCCCCTGTTGTAGTTCAGCCTCTGGCAAATGCTCTTCACAAGTGCCAATTTGTAGTTGGCATAGATATCACGTGGAAGTAGTAGAGAGAATGTTAAAAAAGTAAAACAGAGATGCATTAAAACGCACTGTTAGGTTTGTCAACCACAAATTGGCACTTGCAATGGTCACTTGCCATCTACCTCTACAAGGGTTAAATAATGTGCTGCTGTAGCTGCTGATTTTCAATACCCCCTGAAAGGAGCTCAGGGTGGAGAGCAGAAAGGAAGCCCTCTGTGCTGTGGGGAAAACTGGTGGAACAAGTCTTCAGAGATATTTTCAGGAATCCAGTTTATAAGGCTAATGTACAGGCCCTGGTTATGGAAACTCCCACTCCCCCAGAGGAAGCCAAGAAGAATAAGGGCCCAAAACCAGTCTTGCAGGAATCCTCGTACCGGAACCTGATTGACTTAGAAACGGAAATTAGGCCCCCGCCATATGCCCCTCCTCTGTTGCAGGTTCCCCCGTGGGGGAGAGCCCCCCCCCCCCGATAAATCAGAAGAAATAAGAAAACCCCGACCCCGGAGAAAGAATAGAGAAAATAGGGGTGAACAGGATCATGGAGACCCAGAGTTACCTTCATCTACTGTACAGGCACTCCCCGTCCTAGTGGGACCAGCTAACCCGGACGGAGAGCGAACCTATCAGTACTGGCCCTTTTCCACGAGTGATCTGTATAATTAGAAAACCCCAAATCCTCCTTTTTTGGAGAAACCCCAAGGCCTCATTAACCTCTTAGATTCCATTTTGTTCACTCATAACCCCACCTGAGATGACTGTCAGCAGCTGTTGCAGGTGCTCTTCACCACGGAAGAACGGGAGCGAATCCTGGCAGAGGTGCAGAAACGGGTCCCGGGGGTCGACGGGAGACCAACCGCCCGGCCTCATCTCGTGGACGAGGGGTTTCCTCTGTTGCGGCCTAACTGGGATTTTGAGCGAGTAAAAGATAAGGAGCGTCTCCGAGTGTACCGCCAGACTCTAATGGCTGGCCTGCGGGCCGCAGCTAGAAAGCCGACAAATTTGGCGAAGGTAAATTTAATAAGGCAAGAGCCCACTGAGAGCCCGTCAGCCTTCCTAGAGAGGCTAATGGAAGCCTTTAGGCAATATACACCTATGGACCCCCAGGCTGAAGAATCACGCGCTGCAGTTCTACTAGCGTTTGTGAATCAGGCAGACCCGGATATCAGGAGGAAATTACAAAAGATAGAGGGGTTAGGAGAACAGACAATACAAGACTTACTGAAAGCAGCTAAAAAGGTATTTAATAATAGAGATACCCCAAAAGAAAGGGAAAAACGACTTCGTCGAGAAAAAAAGAGAGACCAAAAAGGCAGGCCCTAAAAAAAGATCAGTGCACTTACTGCAAAGAACGGGGGCACTGAAAAAATGAGTGCCCTAAGAGGGACCCAAAGAGAGGAATAACCCAGAGAGAGAAAATTTCCCCTAGAACTCGAGTTCTATATGCGGGGGAAGACAGTGACTAGGGGAGTCAAGACTCGGCACCCCTCCCCGAGTCCTGGGTAACCATATATGTGGAGGGGAAACCCGTTGGCTTCATGGTGGACAGTGGCGTCCAACACTCTGTTTTAAATAAAAAACTGGGACCAATGTCTAAAAAAACCAGCTTGGTACAGGGAGCCACGGGGACAAAAAAGATATTGTTAGACCACGGAACAGAAAGTAAATCTGGGGACCCACCAGGTACCCCATTCGTTTTTGGTGATACCAGAATGCCCAGCCCTCTACTTAGATGAGACTTATTGACTAAAGTTAATGCTCAGATCCATTTTGACCCTGGGGGAATGTCAGTCACGGATGGACTTGGACAGCCGATACATGTCTTGTCTCTAGCTTTAGGAGATGAATACTTTTTGTGTCTAAGACCTCAGAGGTTATAACACCAGATATACAACCGTGGGTCCACAAATATCCGTTGACATGGGCAGAAACAGCAGGAATGGGACTGGCTAAACAGAGACATCTGGTCGTCATCGAACTAAAAGCCGAGGCGACTCCTGTGAGGGTGAGGCAATACCCTATGAGCCAGGAGGCTCGGCGGGGGATCACTCCCCACATTCGATGGCTCATGGATGCCAGAATTCTCAAGCGGTGCCAATCCCCTTGGAACACCACCTTACTACCGGTGAAGAAGCCGGGGAGTACGGATTACAGACCTGTCCAGGACCTATGAGAAGTCAACAAGCGGGTGAGTGACATACACCCTACTGTCCCGAACCTGTATACCCTCCTGAGCAGTCTGCTGCCTGAGTACACTTGGTACACTGTGTTGGACTTGAAAGATGCTTTTTTCAGCCTACCCCTGGCGGCCCAGAGCCAGGAAATATTTGCCTTTGAGTGGACTGAGGGGAAAGGCCAACCGGTAGTACAACTAACTTGGACCCGCCTCCCACAAGGGTTCAAAAACTCCCCTACCTTGTTTAATGAGGCTTTGAGTGAGGACCTCTATGAATATCGGACTCGCCACCCAGAGGTCATCCTGCTGCAATATGTGGATGACCTTATGTTGGCTAGAACCACAGAGGAGGCACGCAGCTGTGCCACTGGTGACCTCTTACAGACTCTAGGCACCTTGGGGTATCGTGCTAGCACAAAGAAGGCGCAAATATCCCAGCAAGAGGTCACCTATTTGGGGTATAAGATCAGGCAGGGGCAAAGGTGGCTAACTCAGGCCATGAAGAAAACAATATTGCAGATACCAGAGCCCAAGACCCTCCGCCAGGTGAGAGAGTTTTGGGGGACTGTTAGATATTGTAGACTGTAGATCATGGGGTTTGCTGAGAAAGCCCGGCCCTTATATGAGAGAAGTAAAGAGACCCCAAACTAGACTTAGACTGAGCCAATAAAACAGGCTTTCCAGACACTCAGACGGGCCCTACTAAAAGCTGCCAGCCGAGACTACGCTGCCCCCATATTAGCCGTGGGACTTCCACCTCCTGGTATGGGGACTCTGCCGCCAGTCCCTGACTATTCCCTCCCTGACCTCGTTTGGATCAACGAGGATACCACCCTCCAGAAGGATGACAAAATGGATGGTACCAAGATCAAAACAACAACCTGATATTGCCTGCCATCCTGGGTCATCACCTATGTGAACACCTGCACACAACTACACACTTGAGAGAAAAAAAAAAACCTTGACTCTTCTCCAGACGGCCTGCCTGAGGTTCCCTCGACAAAATGCAACTGTACGAGAGACAATCCAGGCTTGCAAAGCGTGCCAGCTGATGAAGAGTGGAACGAGGTACCGAGGGGGAAGAGCCAGGGCAACACTGGGAGATAGATTTCACTGGGGTAAGACCAGGCAAGTATGGGTATCACTATCTGTTGGTTCTGGTAGATACCTTCTCAGGGTGGGTAAAAGCCTTCCCCACTAAGGAAGAGACAGCAACAGTGGTTGCTAAAAAGATCTTAGAAGAGATAGTGCCTAGGTACGGGCTGCCAGTGACTATGGGCTCTGATAACGGACCTGCCTTTGTGAGCCAGATTGTACAAGGGCTGGCCCAAGCTCTGGGGACAAAATAGAAGTTACATTATAGATATAATCCCCAGAGCTCAGGACAGGTTGAGAATATGAATCCGACCCTAAAAGAAACTCTGACAAAGTTGGCAATAGAGACTGGCGGGGACTGGGTGACCCTCCTTCCCTTCACGCTCTTTTGAGCGCGTAACACCCCTTATAAGCTGAATCTTACCCCTTTTGAGATTCTGTATGAAAGACCCCCTCCTGTGTGTCCTATGTTCGAGAGAAAATGCTTACCACCTCCTACCTTGGGACAATTTCAGCAAACACTGATGGCATTAAGTGAGGTACATAGCCATGTTTAAAAATTAATTCAAGAGATACACGAGGGTCCAAGCAAGGGGACCATCTCCTCACATAATATTGGCCCGGGTGATTGGGTTTGGGTAAAATGACACCAATCTAAAACATTAGAACCTAGATAGAAAGGCCCTTATGTTGTTCTCCTTACCACTTCTACTGCTGTTAAGGTCGACGGGATCGGGCCCTGGGTTCACTGCAATCACGTGCGGCAAGCCACCCCGGAAGAACAGAAAAAGGCTCAAGCAGAATGAGAGACAAAACCTCACCGGTCAAATTCTTTGAAACTGAAACTCGTACGACGGGAGCCCTCTTAACTTTCCTGCTGATAACAGTTTTCATCAGCCCAGGAGCAACCAGCCACAACCCCCATCAGCCAGCTAACCTGACTTGGATGATCTACAATCCTGAGACTGGAGAAGTGCTTAATTCGAGCTCCAACGTGGCCCCTAAAGGGACATGGTGGCCAGTACTGACCTTTGATTTGTGCGTGCTGGCGGCTGACAGTAATGGGTTTGGTCCCCACCAACTGACCAAGTTCTTTGCTCACGGCTCTTTCAGTCTGTTCACCCATAACTGTGAGCCAAAAGGCCCACAGTACTACGAACAGGTGCCTGTCTATGTCTGCCCGGAGAGAGGAAGGGATCGAAACCAAATTAAAAAATGTGAGAGAGTTGAGTCTTTTTATTGCGCCGCTTGGGGTTGCGAAACCACGAGAACAGTCCATTTCACACCTCCAAGAATCCTTGAGCTCCTTGGCTAAAGTAGTGTTACAAAATAAGAGAGGTTTAGATTTGTTGTTTCTGCAACAAAGAGGATTATGTGCAGCACTGAGAGAAAAATGCTGTTTCTATATCGACCATTCAGGGGTGTACAAAAATCTCTCCAGAAAGTAAGAGCGAGACTAGCCCAGCGGAAGAGAGAACGAGAAGCCCAACAAGCCTGGTTTAAATCTTGGTTTCAGCGCTCCCCCTGGTTGACCACTTTGATTTCCACCCTCCTGGGTCCACTCATAATATTAATATTGTTACTGACCTTTGGTCCATGCATTTTAAACCATCTGGTCTCATTTATTAGGGAGCGCCTAAATACCATCAAAATTATGGTATTGAGACAACAATATCAGTCAATTTCACAGGGTGAAGAAGAAGATTCCTCTACTTAAACAACAGACAGTGGGGAATGTGAGGCTGTCATGGCTAACGCCATGACAGGCAGCCTAGATTAGGAGTAGGCCTGGTTTCCCGAGGTAACATAATTATCAGGCCTCCTGGAGCTAGCCAATCAACATATGCCTAGCAAGAAAAAAGGGAACCTATCAGGGGAAAGCTGAAAGCCCCACGTTGGGCCAACAAAAATTACCTTGCAACTGTGTAACCAATCCGCTTGCGCCAACTACCTACTGGGTAACCAATCCGCTTGCGCCAACTACCTGCTGCTTTTTTTTGACCTAATAAATACCCGAGAGAACTGGGGCTCGGGGCCTTTCGTCCTCACACCCTTGATGAGGGCGGGAGGCCCTGGCTCGAGTCAATACTAAATTCCCCTATTGCAAGTTACATTGTTTCGAAGAGTCTTCTTTCCCGACTGGGGACTCGGACTACAGGCAGAACAGTATTTAATGAACTTTATCAGACATCTGGTTCTTTCTTCAGGGCCATCTCACCTAAAATCGCCCACACTTTCCTCTTAAATAAGATATCTCGATGGACTAATGACTAATCAGCCCATGCTCACACATAACTGTGGTGTCATACATTTGGTATTTTTAATTTTTGGGGGGATGCTTGGACTCAGCTATGGCCATCTAAGGCCCTGACACAGAGCATGAATTGTAGCTGGACTTAACTGCATCTTGAGCATCCCCATAATGGTAGGCACGGGCATCACAGTCAATGGTCACAGGACATAATTATTATTTCACGACTCAACTTTATAATTCTCTTCCCCCACCTCCATTCTCCCCCCCACCCGCTTATATAGTTATCACTGTTTTTAACACACTTCTCCCTAGATAATATTTTACATTTATCACATTTCCAATACTCAGATTAGCACTCCAGGATGAGGTAACTATTTAAGCACCCGTCCTCCCTCAATTATGCATAGTTAATGTAGCTTAAACAACAAAGCAAGGCACTGAAAATGCCTAGATGAGTGTATCAACTCCATAAACACACAGGTTTGGTCTCAGCCTTCCTATTAACTCTTAATAGGCTTACACATGCAAGCATCTGCACCCCAGGGAAAATGCCCTCCAAGTTAATAAGACTAAGAGGAGCTGGTATCAAGCACACGCCCGTAGCTCACAACACCTTGCTTAGCCACACCCCCACGGGAGACAGCAGTGATAAAAATTAAGCCATAAAGGAAAGTTTGACTAAGCCATATTAATTAGGGTTGGTAAATTTCGTGCCAGCCACCGCAGTCATACGATTAACCCAAGTTAATAGGCACACGGCGTAAAGTGTGTCAAAGCACCACATCAAATAAAGTTAAATTCCAATTAAGCTGTAAAAAGCCATAATTGCAACAAAAATAAATAACGAAAGTAACTCTACAGCTGCTGAAACACGATAGCTAAGACCCAAACTGGGATTAGATACCCCACTATGCTTAGCCCTAAACACAAATAGTTGCATAAACAAAACTATTCGCCAGAGTACTACCGGCAATAGCTTAAAACACAAAGGACTTGGCGGTGCTTTATACCCTTCTAGAGGAGCCTGTTCTATAATCGGTAAACCCCGATAGACCTCACCATTCCTTGCTAATACAGTCTATATACCGCCATCTTCAGCAAACCCTAAAAAGGAACAAAAGTAAGCACAATTATAATACATAAAAACGTTAGGTCAAGGTGTAACCTATGGAATGGGAAGAAATGGGCTACATTTTCTAACTTAAGAAAATCCAATATGAAAGTTATTATGAAATTAATAACCAAAGGAGGATTTAGCAGTAAACTAAGAATAGAGTGCTTAGTTGAACTAGGCCATGAAGCACGCACACACCACCAGTCACCCTCCTCAAATAGGCACAATACACTTAAACTTATTTATATGCATTAATTATATGAGAGGAGACAAGTCGTAACAAGGTAAGCATACTGGAAAGTGTGCTTGAATAAATCAAGATATAGCTGAAACAAAGCACCTAGAAGATTTCACATGTCATGTATATCTTGAACCAATTCTAGCCCACAAATTCATTTACACTAAATTACCAAAATACTATAAATAAAACATTTACCTATTATTAAAAGTATAGGAGATAGAAATTTTAAATACGGCACTATAGAGAAAGTACTGCAAAGGAATGATGAAAGAAAAAAATTAAAGTACAAAAAAGCAAAGATTATCACTTGTACCTTTTGCATAATGAGTTAACTGGTAAAAACTTAACAAAACAAATTTCAGCTAAGTACCCCGAAACCAGACGAGCTACTTATGAGCAATTTACCAAGAACCAACTCATCTATGTGGCAAAATAGTGAGAAGATTTATAAGTAGAGGTGATACACCTAACGAGCCAGGTGATAGCTGGTTGTCCAGAAAATGAATATTAGTTCAGCTTTAAAAATACCGAAAATATGAGCAAATTATACTGTATTTTTAAAAGTTAGTCTAAAAAGGTACAGCCTTTTAGAAATGGATACAACCTTAACTAGAGAGTAAAACTTGACAACACCACAGTGGGCCTAAACGCAGCCACCAATTAAGAAAGTGTTAAAGCTCAACAATAAAATTACATTAATTTCAATAATAAATAATCAACTCCTAGCCTAATACTGGACTAATCTATTAAAAATAGAAGCAGTAATGTTAATATGAGTAACAAGAAATACCTTCTCCCTGCCTGAGTTTAAGTCAGTGCCTGAAAATATTCTGACTATTAACAGCAAAATAAGAATATCCTAACTATAAATAGCTTATTAATCACACTGTTAATCCAACACAGGAATGCACTTAAGGAAAGATTAAAAGAAGTAAAAGGAACTCGGCAAACACTAAACCCCACCTGTTTACCAAAAACATCACCTCCAGCATAACTAGTATTGGAGGCACTGCCAGCCCAGTGACAACTGTTAAATGTCCGTGGTGTCCTGACCGTGCAAAGGTAGCATAATCACTTGTTCCCTAAATAAGGACTTGTATGAATGGCCACACGAGGGTTTTACTGTCTCTTACTTCCAATCAGTGAAAACGACCTTGCCGTGAGGAGGCGGGAATATGCGAATAAGACGAGAAGACCCTATGGAGCTTTAACTACTTAGCCCAAAGAAGCAAACTTAATTGCTAAGGAAACAACAACACTCTTTATGGGCTAACAGCTTTGGTTGGGGTGACCTCGGAGAACAAAAAATCCTCCGAGCGATTTTAAAGACTAGACCCACAAGTCAAATCACACAATCGCTTATTGATCCAAAAAATTGATCAACGGAACAAGTTACCCTAGGGATAACAGCGCAATCCTATTCAAGAGTCCATATCGACAACAGGGTTTACGACCTCGATGTTGGATCAGGACATCCTGATGTTGCAACCGCTATCAAAGGTTAGTTTGTTCAACGATTAAAGTCCTACATGATCTGAGTTCAGACCGGAGTAATCCAGGTCGGTTTCTATCTATTATGTATTTCTCCCAGTACGAAAGGGCCAGAGAAATAAGGCCAACTTCAAACAAGCGCCTTAAATCAATTAATGATCTTATCTTAATTAATTTCACAAACAAACTTCACCCTAGAAAAGGGTTTTATTAAGGTGGCAGAGCCCAGTAATTGCATAAAACTTAAACCTTTATAATCAGAGATTCAAATCCTCTCCTAAACAAAATGTTTATAATTAATGTTTTAATACTAATTGTTCCTATTCTCCTAGCCATAGCATTCCTCACACTAGTAGAACAGAAAGTCCTAGGATATATGCAATTTCGGAAAGGCCCAAATGTTGTAGGCCCCTACAGCCTACTCCAACCTATTGCAGATGCTATTAAACTTTTTATTAAAGAACCACTACGACCCACCACATCCTCAATTTCAATATTTATTTTAGCCCTAAGCCTAGCCCTAACTATATGAATCCCCCCACCGATGCCATATCCTCTCATCAACATAAACCTAGGAGTTCTATTTATACTAGCAATATCAAGCCTAGCTGTATATTCTGTCCGTTGATCAGGCTGGGCCTCCAATTCTAAATATGCACTAATTGGAGCCCTACGAGCAGTAGCACAAACAGTTTCATATGAAGTAACACTAGCAATTATCCTATTATCTGTTCTCCTAATAAATGGGTCCCTCACACTTTCCACTCTAATTATTACACAAGAACAAGTGTGACTAATTTTTCCAGCATGACCCTTAGCAATAATATGATTCATCTCAACACTAGCAGAAACAAATCGAGCCCCATTTGACCTCACCGAAGGTGAATCAGAACTAGTCTCAGGCTTTAACGTAGAATATGCAGCGGGACCATTCACCCTATTTTTCATGGCAGAATATGCCAACATTATTATAATAAATATCTTCACAACAATTCTATTCCTAGGAGCATTTCATAATCCAATTCTACCAGAACTTTACACAATCAATTTTACTATTAAATCTCTACTACTAACAATCTCTTTCCTATAAATCCGAGCATCTTATCCTTGATTTCGCTATGAACAACTAATGCATCTATTATGAAAAATTTTCTTACCTCTAACACTAGCCCTATGCATATGACATGTATCACTACCCATTTTCCTATCAAGCATCCCCCCACAAACATAAGAAATATGTCTGACAAAAGATTTACTGTGATAGAGTAAATAATAGAGGTTTAAGCCCTCTTATTTCTAGAACTATAGGAATTGAACCTACTCCTAAGAATCCAAAACTCTTCATGCTCCCAATTACACCAAATTCTAATAGTAAGGTCAGCTATTTAAGCTATTGGGCCCATACCCCGAAAATGTTGGTTTATATCCTTCCCGTACTAATAAACCCAATCATCTTTATTCTTATCTTATCAACAATAATACTAGGAACTATCATTGTTATAATCAGCGCCCATTGACTACTTGTTTGAATTGGATTTGAAATAAATATACTCCCTATCATTCCTATTATAATAAAAATGCATAACCCCCAAGCTACAGGAGCATCAACCAAATATTTTTTAACCCAATCAACAGCCTCAACACTACTAATAATAGCCGTAGTTATCAACCTAATATTTTCAGGTCACTGAACTGTAATAAACTATTTAACCCAATAGCATCAATACTCATAACAATAGCCCTCACCATAAAATTAGGAATAGCCCCATTCCACTTCTGAGTCCCAGAAGTAACACAAGGCATCCCCTTATCATCAGGCCTAATTCTGCTTACATGACAAAAACTAGCACCCATATCTGTACTCTACCAAATCTTTCCATCCATTAATCTAAACATAATCTTAACCATTTCCATCCTGTCAATTAAGATCGGAGGCTGAGGAGGACTAAACCAAACCCAACTACGAAAAATCATAGCTTACTCATCAATCGCCCACATAGGCTGAATAACAGCAGTCTTATCATATAATCCCACTATAACATTACTAAATCTGATCATTTACATTATTATAACTTCCACCATGTTTACACTATTTATAGCCAATTCAACTACCACTACTCTATCATTATCACATACACAAAATAAAATACCCGTAATAACAGTCCTAATCCTCGTCACCCTCTTATCAATAGGAGGACTTCCCCCACTATCAGGATTTATGCCAAAATGAATAATTATCCAAGAAATAACAAAGAATAATAGCCTCATCTTACCCACCCTCATAGCAATTACAGCACTACTAAATCTATATTTTTATATACGACTTACATATTCCACCGCACTAACAATATTCCCCTCCACAAATAACATAAAAATAAAATGACAATTTTCTACTACAGAACAAATAACCCTCCTACCTACAATAGTTGTGCTATCTACCATACTGCTACCACTTACACCAATTCTATCAGTACTAGAATAGGAGTTTAGGTTAACCTAGACCAAGAGCCTTCAACGCCCTAAGCAAGTATAATATACTTAACTCCTGATAAGGATTGCAAGACCATATCTTACATCAATTGAATGCAAATCAACCACTTTAATTAAGCTAAATCCTCACTAGATTGGTGGGCTCCACCCCCAGGAAACTTTAGTTAACAGCTAAACACCCTAGTCAACTGGCTTCAATCTACTTCTCCCTCCGTGAGGAAAAAAAGGCGGGAGAAGCCCCGGCAGAATTGAAGCCGCTTCTTTGAATTTGCAATTCAACATGTAGTTTCACCACAGGGCTTGGTAAACAGAGGAGTATAAACCTGTCTTTAGATTTACAGTCTAATGCTTTGCTCAGCTATTTTACCTACGTTCATCAACTGCTGATTATTTTCAACTAATCATAAAGACATTGGCACCCTGTATTTAATATTTGGTGCCTGAGCAGGCATCGTAGGAACAGCCCTAAGCCTATTGATTGGTGCTGAACTGGGTCAACCTGGAACCCTGCTTGGAGACGACCAAATTTATAACGTAGTTGTAACCGAACATGCATTCGTAATAATTTTCTTTATAGGAATGCCAATTATAATTGGAGGATTTGGCAATTGACTAGTTCCCCTAATAATTGGTGCCCCAGATATAGCATTTTCTCGGATAAATAATATAAGTTTCTGACTCCTCCCTCCCTCTTTTTTACTACTTCTAGCATCATCTATAGTTGAAGCCGGAGCAGGAACAGGCTGAACTGTATATCCCCCTCTAGCTGGTAATCAAGCCCACGCAGGGGCTTCAGTGGATCTAACTATTTTTTCTCTACACCTGGCAGGTGTCTCTTCAATTCTAGGGGCCATTAATTTTATTACAACAATCATTAATATAAAATCCCCTGCTATATCACAATATCAAACCCCTCTATTGATGTGATCTGTATTAATTACTGCCATATTACTGCTTCTCTCACTCCCTGTACTAGCAGCCGGAATTACAATACTACTAACAGACTGAAATTTAAATACAGCTTTATTTGATCTGGCAGGAGGCGGAGACCCTATTCTGTATCAACACTTATTCTGATTCTTTGGACACCCTGAAGTATATATTCTTATTTCACCCGGGTTTGGTATAATCTCTCACATCGTAACCTATTATTCAGGAAAAAAAAGAACCATTTGGGTACATGGGAATAGTCTGGGCTGTAATATCAATTGGATTTCTAGGGTTTATCGTATGAGCCCACCACATGCTCAGAGTTGGAATAGACGTTGACACACGAGCCTATTTCACATCAGCTACCATAATTATTGCCATCCCAACTGGAGTGAAAGTCTTTAGTTGATTAGCAACACTTCACGGAGGTAACATTAAATGATCACCTGCTATAATATGAGCTCTAGGCTTTGTTTTCCTTTTTACAGTTGGAGGTTTAACTGGAATTGTTCTTGCCAATTCTTCTCTAGATATTGTTCTCCATGGCACATACTATGTAGTTGCATATTTCCACTATGTATTAGCAATAGAGGCTGTATTTGCTATTATAGGGGGATTTGTTCACTGATTTCCACTATTCTCAGGATATACCCTTAATAATACATGAGCCAAAATCCATTTCATAATTATATTTGTAGGTGTAAATATAACCTTTTTTCCCACAGAGTTTCCTAGGATTGTCTGGTATACCATGACGCTATTCTGACTACCCAGATGCATATACAATGTGAAATACCATCTCATCTATAGGCTCATTTATCTCTTTAACAGCAGTCATACTAATAATCTTTATTATCTGAGAAGCGTTCACACCTAAACGAGAAGTCCTAACCGTAGAGCTGACAGCAACAAATTTAGAGTGACTAAATGGGTGCCCTCCACCATATCATACATTTGAAGAACCTACATACATCAACTTAAAATAAGAAAGGAAGGAATCGACCCCCCACATAGCTGGTTTCAAGCCAACATCATAGCTACTATGTCTTTCTCAATTGATGAGGTGTTGGTAAAACATGATATAACTTTGTCAAAGTTAAGTTACAGGTGAAAACCCCATATACCTCATATGGCTTACCCCATACAACTAGGCTTCCAAGATGCAACATCATATCATAGAAGAATTATTACATTTTCATGATCATACACTAATAATTGTCTTTCTAATCAGCTCGCTAGTACTCTACATCATCTCATTAATGCTAACGACAAAACTAACTCACACCAGTACTATAGACGCCCAAGAGGTAGAGACAGTCTGAACTATCTTACCAGCCATTATCCTAATTTTAATTGCCCTCCCATCTTTGCGAATCTTATATATGATAGACGAAATTAACAACCCATCTCTCACAGTAAAAACTACAGGACATCAATGATATTGAAGCTATGAATATACAGACTATGAAGACTTAAGGTTCGATTTCTATATGATTCCAACATCAGAATTAAAACCAGGAGAACTACGACTACTAGAAGTAGATAACCGAGTTGTTCTACCAACAGAAATAACAATTCGAATATTAGTTTCTTCTGAAGATGTACTACACTCTTGACCCTTACCTTCTTTAGGACTAAAAACAGACACAATCCCAGGCCGCCTAAACCAACCAACTCTTATGTCAACTCCACCAGGTCTGTACTATGGAAAATGTTCTGAAATCTGTGGATCAAATCACAGCTTCATGCCCATTGTTCTTGAACTAGTCCCACTAAAATATTTTGAAAAATGATCTGCATCAATACTATAAAATCGTTAAGATGCTAAAATAGCACTAGCCTTTTAAGCTAGAGACTGAGAGCACAATACTCTCCTTAATGATATGCCACAACTAGATATATCAACATGACTTATAATAATTACATCAACATTTCTAGAACTCTTTATTATTTTTCAATTAAAAATTTCAAAACACAGTTTCCATTTTAACCCAGAACCCACATCAACCAAAATACAAAAACAAAACACCCCATGAGAAACAAAATGAATGAAAATTTATTTGCCTCTTTTATTACCCCATTAATCCTAGGCCTTGCGCTTGCTACCCTCATCGTTATGTTTCCTAGCCTACTGTTTCCAACATCAAATCGTCTAGTAAATAATCGTCTTAGTTCTCTCCAACAGTGAATACTTCAACTTGTATCAAAACAAATAATAGGAATCCATAATGCCAAAGGGCAAACATGAACATTAATACTTATGTCTTTAATTTTTTTTATTGGGTCAACAAATCTCCCAGGTCTATTACCCCACTCATTTCCACCAACCACACAACTATCAATAAACCTGGGTATGGCTCTTCCCCTATGAGCAGGAGCTGTAGTTACGGGCTTCCGCAACAAAACTAAAGCATCACTCGCCCACTTCCTTCCACAAGGAACACCAGCCCCATTGACTCCTATACTGGTCATTATTGAGACTATTAGCCTTTTTATTCAACCAATTGCCTTAGCCGTATGACTAACAGCCACTGTTACTGCAGGACATTTGCTAATTCACCTGATTGGAGGAGCCACACTTGCACTAATAAATATCAGTACCACAATAGCCCTCATTACATTTATTATTCTAGTACTACTTAAAATTCTTGAGTTTGCAGTAGCTATAATTCAAGCCTACGTATTTACCCTCCCAGTCAGCCTTTACTTGCACAACAACACATAATGACACACCAAACCCATGCCTACCATATAGTAAATCCAAGTCCCTGACCCCTAACAGGAGCTCTATCAGCCCTCCTAATAACCTCTGGTTTAATTATATGATTTCACTTCAACTCAACAATCCTACTAACACACGGCCTAACAACAAATATACTTACAATGTATCAATGATGACGAGATATTATCTGAGAAAGTACCTTCCAAGGACACCGCACTCCAACTGTCCAAAAAGGTCTCCGCTATGGAATAATACTTTTCATTATCTCCGAGGTCTTATTTTTCACTGGATTTTTCTGGGCATTCTATCACTCAGGCCTTGCCCCAACACCCAAAGTAGGCAGTTGCTGGCCCCCAACAGACATTCACCCACTTAACCCCTTAGAAGTCCCACTACTTAATACCTCCGTCTTACTAGCCTCAGGAGTCTCTATTACTTAAGCCCATCATAGCCTTATAGAGGGAAACCGTAACCACATATTACAAGCCCTATTTATTACCATTGCACTAGACGTCTATTCCACACTACTACAAGCCTCAGAATACTATGAAACACCTTTTACTATCTCAGACAGAGTTTATGGCTCAACTTTCTTCATAGCCACAGGCTTCCACGGCCTTCATGTTATTATTGGGTCCACTTTCTTAATTGTCTGCTTTTTCCGCCAATTAAAATTCCACTTTACTTCCAGCCACCATTTCGGCTTCGAGGCTGCTGCCTGATACTGACATTTCATAGACATAGTATGACTATTCCTCTACGTGTCTATCTATTGATGAGGCTCATATTCTTTTAGTATTAATTAGTACAGTTGACTTCCAATCAGTTAGTTTTGGTATAACCCGAAAAAGAATAATAAACCTAATACTAGCTCTCCTAACCAATTTTACACTAGCCTCACTACTTGATATTATTGCATTCTGACTTCCTCAATTAAACGTCTACTCAGAAAAAACAAGCCCATATGAATGTGGATTTGACCCCATAGGGTCAGCTCGCCTACCCTCTATAAAATTTTTCCTAGTGACCATCACATTTCTTCTTTTTGACCTAGAAATTGCACTCCTTCTACCACTACCATGAGCCTCATAAACAAATAATCTAGGTACAATACTTAACATAGCCCTTTTCTTAATTTTACTATTAGCCGCAAGCCTAGCTTATGAATGAGCCCCAAACGGACTAGAATGAACCGAATATGGTACTTAGTTTAAAATAAAATAAATGATTTCAACTCATTAGACTGTGATTAAATTCATAATTACTAAGTGTCTCTAGTATATATAAATATTGTAATAGCATTTATAATATCCCTTGCAAGATTATTAATATATCGATCCCACCTCATGTCCTCCCGCCTATGCCTAAAAGGAATAATATTATCCCTATTTGTAATAGCCACCCTAACGATCCTAAATTCACACTTCACCCTAGCAACCATGATGCCTATTATTTTACTAGTTTTTGCAGCCTGTGAAGTGGCACTAGGATTGTCACTACTAGTAATAGTACCAAATACATATGGCACTGATTACGTTCAAAATCTTAACCTACTTCAATGCTAAAATATATTATTCCTACAGTAATACTCATACCCCTGACCTGATTATCAAAAGGCAATATGATCTGAATTAATTCTACAACTCATAGCCTATTAATTAGCCTCACAAGCCTTCTAATTATAAATCAATTTAGTGATAATAGCCTCAACTTCTCATTAGTATTTTTTTTCTGATTCCCTGTCAATACCACTATTAATTCTAACTATATGGCTTCTCCCCTAATACTAATAGCCAGTCAACACCACTTATCAAAAGAAAATCTAACCCCCCCAAAAGCATATATTACTATATTAATTCTGCTACAACTATTTCTAATTATGACCTTCACTGCTATAGAACTAATTTTCTTTTATATTCTATTTGAAGCAACACTAGTCCCAACACTCATTGTTATTACTCGATGGGGAAATCAAACAGAACGCCTAAACGCCGGCCTCTACTTCCTGTTTTATACACTAGTAGGCTGTCTTCCACTACTAGTCGCATTAGTTTATCTCCAAAACATAATTGGATCCCTAAACTTTCTAGTGCTCCAATACTGAGTACAGCCTTTATCCAACTCCTGATCAAATGTTTTCATATGACTAGCATGTATAATAGCCTTCATAGTAAAAACACCACTATACGGCCTCCACCTTTGATTGCCTAAAGCCCATGGAGAAGCCCCCATTGCAGGCTCCATGGTCCTTGCAGCAGTCCTACTAAAATTAGGAGGATATGGCATACTACAAATCACAACATTCCTAAATCCACTTACTGAATTTATAGCATATCCCTTTTTTATACTATCCCTATGGGGCATAATTATGACCAGCTCAATCTGTCTCCGCCAAACAGATCTTAAATCGTTATTGCATGCTCCTCTGTCAGTCATATAGCACTTGTCGTCGCAGCCATCCTCATCCAAACACCTGGAAGCTGTATGGGAGCCACAGCCCTAATAATTGCTCATGGCCTCACCTCATCCATGCTTTTCTGCCTAGCAAACTAACTATGAACGAATCCACAGTCGAACAATAATTCTAGCCCGAGGTCTACAAACCTTCCTTTCACTAATAGCCACCTGATGACTCTTAGCAAGCCTAACCAACTTAGCTCTCCCCCCAACAACTAACCTGATTGGAGAGCTATTTGTAGTAATATCTACTTTTTGATGATCCAATATTACAATTATTTTAATAGGACTAAATATAGTAATTACTGCCTTATATTCTCTTTACATATTAATCACAACACAATGAGGTAAATATACTCACTGTATCAATAATATTTCACCCTCCTTTACACAAAAGAATGCCCTCATATCATTAAACATTTTATCCTTATTACTATTATCACTGAACCCAAAGGTTATTCTAGGACCCCTGTACTGTAAATGTAGTTTAAAAAAAAACATTAGATTGTGAATCTAATAATAGAAGCTTATGTCTTCTTATTTACTGAAAAAGTATGCAAGAACTGCTAATTCTATGCCCCCATGTATAATAACATGGCTTTTTTGAACTTTTAGAGAATGGCAGTAATCCGTTGGTCCTAGGAACCAAAAAATTGGTGCAACTACAAATAAAAGTAATAAACCTATTCTCTTCCTTCACATTAGTTACCCTGCTTTTACTAACTATCCCCATCATAACTACAAGTTCTGATAACTATAAAACCTCTAACTACACATTCTATGTAAAAACAACTATCTCAAGTGCCTTCATCACTAGTATGATTCCCACAATAATATTCATTCACACAGGTCAAGAAATAATTATCTCAAACTGACACTGACTTACGATCCAAACTGTCAAACTATCACTTAGCTTTAAAAAAGATTATTTCTCAACAATATTTGTCCCAGTAGCTTATTTGTCACATGATCCATTATAGAGTTTTCAATATGGTATATAAAATCAGATCCCAACATTAACCAATTTTTTAAATACCTCCTCCTATTTCTCATTACCATACTTAATCTCATCACTGCAAATTATCTATTCCAATTATTTATTGGAAGAGAAGGCGTGGGAATTATATCATTCTTACTTATTGGGTGATGATATGGACGAGCAGATGCACATACAGCGGCCCTGAAAGCAATTCTATATAACTGCATCGGTGACATCGGTTTTATCCTAGCAATAGCATGATTCCTCATTAACCTTATAAGTCCTAAAATGGACTTACTGCTTGCCCCATCCACACCCTCTGAAGAAGAAGAAGAAGGAGAAGGAGAAGAATGGTGATTGGAATGGCGTGGCAGAGGGAATGGGAAGGTCACCTGATGCTGGGGGAAATCCGTGCAAAAGAGAGACAAATACTGGCTGATCTGGCTTCTCTGTGCCCTAGGAAGGAGGCAAAAGGACAGCAAGTGTGTGAGCACGTGCGTCATAAAGCACAAAGCAGTAGGGTCCTGGGATGGGATGGGGCAGCGGGAGGTGGGAGGGGTACAATAGGCTAAGGAAGAAAGTGGGGTCAGGGCCGTCTTTTCCTAATAAGGATCAACGGAATCAACACGTTAGCTATGGGAAACCCGTGGACTGTGGAACACCCGTAGTGCTGGAAGGCAAGCATAATGGCCAAGACGAGAGAAAACAAACATACCTGTCACACACCAAGAAGGAAACCAACAGTCATTCACCTCCAGGAGGGAAATCTGTTTATACCTTAAGTTATAGTGAATCTTGAGCCCCTAAATTGGAAAGATGACTCTAGATGTCAACTAGTGTAATTAAAATAGAAAAGGGGAATGAATACAAGCAAAAAAAAAAAATAATAAAATGAACAGAAAATACAAAAAAAATTAAAAAATGAAAGAAAACGCAAAAAAATAAAATAAAAAGAGTAGAAGAATAAGAAGGAAAGAAAAAGACAACTAAGATTGAAAAGGAGCTGAAGAAATGAATCCAAAGTTGCAGCGAGCCTATGGCTTTCTGAAGGAGCTCGCTTTGGACCATGACCAACGGCCCCAAAGGGCAAAAAGCATATGTGCCACAGTCGCGGCATCTTTTGGTGCTAGGACCCTGAACACTAGAAGAGTGGCTCGTGAGAAAGCATAGATATTGGAGTGGACCTTAGTCAAGGGCAAAGTTGAGGCAAGGGTTTATTGTTGTCAGGGGAGGGGTTGTCCTCAGGCAGGGGTCTGGGGTGGGGAGACCCCTCAAGGGGAGAGGGTAGGTGGACAGGCATATGTTTCCACAAGTGTGTTAGGATCTGAAGGGTGAGCCCACGGAATTCCTCCCCAGCCCGCATGTGTGTGCTGAACTTGGAAGCCCTGCAGTGACTCTCTAGCGGGCAAGGCTGGAAGGCCAAAGGCCCCACGAATCATTTGCATCCTGAGCCTTTAGGTGCAGGGCCAGATGGGAAGTGTGTGCGGATCTTCGTCATGGGGAATTCCCCGAGAAAAGTGTCCGTGGTGGGATGTCAGGAGTGGGAGTGAGCACACCCACGGAGGCCTCAGCCAATGAGGAGCTTGCCCGTGCGGGGGTGGGGCTGTGGGAAAGCCATCAAAGGACCGAGGGAGCGGGACCCAGGCCCTTTTTCGGAGAAGCACCATCTGAGGGAAGGAGGCGTCGTCGTGCAGAGGCAGGTGGAGATGGAAACACGCGTGGGCCTTGTGTGCAGAGACCTGGAGGCTGCTTTTGTCCAGGGGGGCGGTGCGTGTCCTCTCCCTTCAATGTCTTACCTGAGGGCAAATTTGTCGACCCAGCGCCGCTGGTGCGGATGCCCTTCGGGGACCCTCTGTCCCTGAGGGGCCGTTCCTGGCAGTTGGGTGGCCCCAGCGTGGTGACCTGGCTCCTGGGTCAGCAGGGCTGGCGCCTGGCCACCAAGTCACCCTGAATTGGAGGGGGCCCCTATTTTCTCTAGTGGTGAAAAAAGCCATCTTATTGTGTCTCCTGATATTTCATTTTACCATTTTCATGAACGAAACAAAGAATATGAAACAATAGTAACCTTCAAGCATATGTGTCAGGCGATTTTTAATTATTTTTTCAAAGGTATATTTTCTCTTAATGAAATATGATTTCTGCTTGTAAAATGCAAGAAGGTGTTTCTGGACTTCCTCACCTACTACTGGTCATAGAAAGCTGAACAAAGTGCATGAAATGACCCTTGAGTCAGATTGTTTGGCCAGAGACAACCTGGAAACTAACCCCATCACCATAAAACCCGAGACTGCAAGTCACGTTGCAGAGACGTCCCCTTGGGTTTCCTTACTCTGCTTCTGTCCTCCTGAGTACCTCTTCCCAACCAAGTCTCTTGCTTTGTCAGCATGTGTGAGCCCAGTGTAGGGCCCTGGAAAGGGTTCCCCTTCCTGCAACGCTGAGAGGAACAGTGTCTAGACTTTCATCTACTATTGGGAATGAGAAAGCTGAACAAAATACATGAAACAACTTTTCTCAGACCCTGAACAGCAGTCAGATAGGGTTCCAGGGCTAGGTTCCTCGACTGAAAGTGAACACACATGTCAACCTGATGACTCCGCAGCCTCCTGCCTTCAGGCAGTTTTCACGCTGCAGCTGCAGGTAGTAGGCTCCATAAACAACCTGGCAAAAGCCTGAATTGAGAACACTGGTGAGTTGGGATGCCAGGGAGGCTATAATCTGTGTGGCAGCACATCAGAAAAGAGAAAGCAACTCAGAAACTTCCACACCTGCCTGATGATTCTTTTAAGCCTTTATTGAATATCAGTCTAAGGACACACAGGTGATTCCATAGTGAATAAAAACACAAAAACAAAACACTGGTCTCACAAGCAAGAAATAAACCAATTCCTTCTACATTAATTTTTTTTTTCCGAAATGTGGCAATTAAATGAAGGCTAGTGAGCGTTACACACATACATTGGGTACATTTCTAGACAGCAATTTTTAAAAGATATCAATAACCCCATTCTTGTCATTATAATTCTACTAAGAAAGTGAAAAAAGTAATGTGGAAATATATCTGTGAAAAAAGTAATGTGAAAATGTCTTTGCATACAAAAGGTATTCAAATAGCTTTAGTATTCTTTCTTTAAAAAAAAATTTTTTTTAATTCGTGGCAAATTGTTTTACCATTTTGTGTTGGTTTCTGCCCTACAACAGAGCAAATTAGCCATATTTATTTATGTGATATTTGTATATATCACTTGCTTCTTGAGCCTCGTCCCCCTCCTTGAATAGCTTTAGTTTTAGGATGGAAAAGTTATAAGGAGCCCTGTATTTATTGTCTAAATAGTAAGGAAATCCATTAACAATGTCACACATTCCTGACTCAATATTATGCTTCTATTATCATGTCTAGGAAGATTTTAAAATACAGATCAGTAAGTGCATTTAGTAGCTACTGTTTGCATTGCAAGGGATCAGCCAGCACCACTTGCATCAGGCTGAGACTAAGGGTACACATAGGCGTAATAGCAAAATAGGAAGGGCATGTCCTTCTCAGGGCTTGTGATGTAGGGAAGCTGGAGGCAGGCTGAGGGTAAGAGGGGCACCCATGGGATTGCTGAGACAAACATATTTTTCCCCACCGCGTTTGTTTCTAATTGGGAAGGATACAGGAGGAAACAGTCCCCCACCAACACCTGGCCTTGGGGCCTATTGCTGCTGCCGGGCATGGGGCAGGGCCTTGTGGGTTGTAGAGAGAGTTTTCTTTGCATTTGAACAAATATTTAAACATACCAAAACTCCTCTTTCGTCATTTCAACAAATCAGCTCGCTATTCTGTGGGTAAACTTTATCATTAATTACAAACAATGGTAATAATTAGAGTAACGCTGAAGAATAATAGTAATGTTAATAATTATAATTTCAATATTTCTTAGCAACTACAGTTCACAATGTAGCAAGTTTCAGAACCACAAGCTATCTGGTCGACCTTTCAGCGGTGATCACCTGGTTACACCCAAATAGCTTAAATGCCACCAGGACAAAGCCGATGCAGGGATGCAAAGGCACGGTACCCCGCTCCTCACTCACTTCCTCGGAGTCCCCTGCAGATTGCATATACATGTCTCCCGCGTTCTCCCATCAACGCGAGTTCAGAAGCTCTTCAGGCACTAAAGACCGCGCCAGGCTCGCGTCTCTTTGGTACCTCAGCGGACCGCACAGGTCGCTTTCTGGGCCTCAGATATTTGGCGCCTCTGACCACCGCGACCGGGCAGGACTGGAGCCGTGCTTTGGGCGATCGCCCTATTCACCCGCGACATTCCGTGTTGTCACCTGCAGTGAGAAAACCGTGTGTTCACACAACTTCCGGGCCCGCAAGGGGAACGGAAGAGACCACAGGCTCCCCGGGAAGGCGCAGCCCGGCCTTGTAGTATCACAGAGCTCGGTGACACGATAGCGGCCGACGTGGAGCAGTTTCCAAGACGCCCGGCTCTGGTGCGAACCTGGGTCCCCAGGGGGCGAGGACGCGCAGCCTGGAGACACAAGCCCAGGGACCGCGGTGCTGGCCGAGCACACAGCCCAGCGCCGCTGTTTCGCGCATCCGGCTTTGCCGAACTTCGCGGTAGACCGCCCGGAATCCAGGAGCGGGTGGCGGAACCCAGCCCCGTCCGCAGATGGAGACACACGGCTGCTACTTGTAGCTGAGACGGGAAAACCGGAAAATGTGACACAGAACCCCACACTGGGCACGATCACTCACTCTTGGCTACAATCAGTAGCCCAGGGGGCCCCCGCGGGCGGAGAAAACACCCGGACCGCTTTCCAGCTGTGAGAGTCACAGCCCGTCCTCGCCAAGCAAATCTGCACGGTCAAAGCCAGCGGGAGTAGGACGCGTGCAGGACGCGCAGACGAAGCCCCGGCGTACCCGCTAGCGAGCTCTACGAGCACGCACCCGGCCGGGCTTGCCCAGTCCCGGAGCCTGGAGCGGGGTGATCGATGAGGGGAAATGAACACGCCTAACAGCGACACAGGTTGCCGACCGCCGAGCCACAGGAGCTCCGCCGTGAAGACTCTCTCTCCCAATTCTCTCCGGAGTCCCCACGGATGAAAAAGCGCGGGGAAATACTGGTCGACCAGAGCAACCGTAACGCCCCCGCTTTTTGGCTTGTAGCGTCAGGGCGGCTCACAGAAACCTGCAGGAGCAATCTTCAGCAGGAGCAGGTCTACTCAGGCCTCTGCGTCACCGGGGTTACCGCCGCCAGTGCTGCCGGAGTCTCGAGCTCTGCTCCGTATCTGCCGGCTGAATCGCAGCCCTTGTGAAAGTCGCGGAAGGGAAGGGACCATCTGAAAGCCACCACCAGGGGCGCCCGACAGCCGGTTCGAGAATCCACGGGACGGGTCGCCGTCGCCGGCAGGCCGCAGCGGCATCGGCCGCCCGAACACCCGAGCTCACCCAGGGCCTCTGCCTCGGAGGGGGCGCCCGGCTCGAACAGCGCGATGCGGCGACGCGCAGCGGCCCCGGCAACAGACGAGGGCGGGCGAGAGCGGGAGGCTGCGGTGGAGGAGAGGCCCTCCCCGCGAAGTTGCAGGGCCGCAGGCCAACCTTAGCAAGGGAGATTCTGCAGGGGATTGGGCTGTGGGAACTGTAAGCTGCCGGGAGCCAGCACACGAGATCCCACCCATGACAACAAGGTCGTGAGGAGAAGGCCTGACAAGCAAGGCAGATCAGGACTTCAGGAATTTCGAAAAGCTGCCCCAGCGCTCACCTTAAAGATGATCTCTGTCTTTCTGATGCTTGCTATGTTAGACTACTCCCTAATTTCTGTGACACAGGTAGAAGGCCTTCCCTGATTTCTCTCCAAACAGAATCAACTTAGAACTTTAAACAACATGTCCCCCAGATGGTGGTATCCTATAAGATTATCCAGGTGAAAGGAGTGTTTCAATTTAGACCCCTCTGATGGCATTCTAGCCTGCTTGGCAAATGCGTATTAATATAACCCAAAAATATTATTTTAAAAGTGGTTAGAATTGTTCATTTTAACCAGGAATGCTAAACAGGGGCTGCCTCACCGGAGCTGCAGAGTTTCTGTGTTGTAAACCTTTTAGATAAATTCAAGTAATAACTTCTGCAAAAGGACTAACCTTTGTGTTCATTAAAGAATAGATTACAGGAAAACAGTTTTGCATTCACCTAGGTCATAAAATGTCAATAGGCCCTAGGCCAGAAGATAATGTGTAAGACACTCAGAAAGAAGTTACTGGAAACACCCTGGTTTCCTGAGGGACAAAATGATGTAATGTTAAACTTTCTTCCCCTAAAAATGTACTAACTTAGAATGACTGGCTTCTTACCTCAGCATTTGACAACATTTTGTTGTCACTTTCAACTAGGTATCAGAAGGAAGAGAAAGATGGAAAACTAAGTTTACGTGGGACACATTGTGATATCAGGTCATTTTTCCCCTGGTTAATGTTGTTTTCTTCCAGTGGTGATCCCCCTGGTTCTGGATGTTCATCTTTGTCAGACGGTGCTTGGCTGGTGGTCAAGATGCAGGTGCAAGGCCCCAGGAGCCCCCTTGGGCATCACCCTCTCAGCTCAGCTGTCTCCAGAGCATCTCCAGATCTAAGTGAGATAGTCAGCACACAGCCCTCCCACTGTTTCCCTGAGGCACCTCTGCCTGCAGTCCCTTCCTGCCCACGGGGAGGGCCTTTCTTATCTATGCACATCTTCCCTTCCCTCTGTCTCAGGAGCATGGCTTCTGAATTGCTTTTCAGAGGATACATATTATCGAATTACCTTTCCTCATTCTAACTCCCTGATACAAAGAAATTCCTCCTACCACTAGGGGGGCCATGTATCTTTTAAAAAGATACATTTTTTAAAGAAAAAATGTTAAACTTTGAAGAAATTCTTCCTACCAGTAGGGGCCCATGTATCTTTAAAAAGATACATTTCCCTGCCTGCTCATTTCTTATTGCTGGTATAACAAACCAGCACAAGTTCCTTTTCTCATCCCTATGAAGAGGTCCAATATGGATCTCGCTGTGCGGGCATCGAGGCGTCGGCGGGGCTGCGTTCCTTCTGGAGGATCGGGGTCTGTTCTTTCTAGGGGTCACCGCACTGCTCACTTGTGGGCCCAGCAACCACTTCAGGCCCGCTGTGGCTCGTGTCCGCACGTCTCCTTCGCCAACTGTGACCCTCCTGACTCCCGCTCTGACTTCTGAGGACCCTTGGGGCCACACTGCACCCACACCAGTAACTCAGAAGGGCCTCCCCAGGTGTAGGTCCTTTCTGTAACCACACCCACACACGTCCCTTTTGCCATGTGAGCTAACACAGTCACAGGTTCTGGGGATTAGGACCCGGACATCTTTTGGGGGGAGGGGAGCTGTTGATCACACTACTCATTCTGCACAACTTGAAAGAAAATTACTTTAAACAATTGCAAAGGAACTTCACAACAGCTCAGAGTATAATCAACTACTAAAATATGATATACAGATAATAAAACAATTGGGTCATAATGCGGGTCAGAATAAACAGGCCTAGAAGAATGCTTTCCTAATTTTTCACCAGCAAGAAACAATGATCAGACTGTATTTGGATGACACCTGTCAGGGCCGTGTCCTGAAACATGAGGTCGGGGAGGGTGTGTGGGGTGCGCACAGACAGGGCTGAGCCCGGAGAGGTGCCGGTGACCGCAGGCCCAGAATCCACTGGACAGCGAGGCCTTCTGAGGGTTCAGGCAGGAGGACCCCCCTTCCCATTCCCTCTGCCACGCCATTCCAATCACCATTCTTCTCCTTCTTCTCCTGCTTCAACTTCTTCTCCTTCTCCAACTTCTTCACCTCCTTCCCTGTCTCCTTCTCCTTCTCCTTCCCCTTCTCCATCTTCTTCTTCTTCTCCATCTTCTTTCTTCTTCTTCTTCTTCTTCTTCTTCTTCTTCAGAGGGTGTGGATGGGGCAAGCAGTAAGTCCATTTGAGGCGATGGGGCAGAGGAAGATTGGTGGTGATAATGAGGGCGGCCTGTGTGTGGCTCGAATTCCTCGTCCAGGGCACGCTTGTTCGTGTTCTTGGGGGAAGATACTGCTCGTCATTCTTTTTCCTCTCTGCGTGTGGTGGGCCCGGTGCTTTGCAGGTAACCACGCGGGGAGAAAAAGCCAGCGGAACATTCTCTGTTCCTTGCCAAGCCGACTAGCGCGGTCAGGAGCCACAGTTGTCCCTCTAGGTCTGAGATGCTAAATCGCTAATTGCAGGTCCACCGTTTGATGGAGGGTTTTGGGTTTGAAGCCGGCAACCAAGAGAAAGAAAGAAACCGCAAGAGGGGATCGATACGGGTCCTCGAGCGCCCCTCCACCAGGTCGCGGGATGACGAGGCAGGTGGGAAAGCAGCTAGGAGAGGACAGTTTCCCCACCGCCCCAGACACTTCAGAGGCCGGCCGCGTCTCATCGCATCCAGCGGCGTTTGTCCGTGGCCAAGCTCTGTACGGAGTACAACGGGTTGCCTCCGGTAACACAAACGACATGCCCCCCAAGTCAACTTTGAGACCCCCAAACCCATTTAGGTATGGGGCAGAGGTGGGTATGTTCCGAGTTTCGTCTAGCTGCTCTGCCCATTCTAGGGCACGCCTTGTTGTACTTTCCTCAGTGTGCGGGGAGGACTTTGCTTTCTAGGAAGATGGATTTACGGTTTGCCCATAGACCCATCTCCTCTTAGGCCCCTGTGCCATCTTCTCTGCTGGCGGAGAACGAAGTTTCTATTGGGACTCATTCGGCGCGCCCTTCTCCCCTTGGCCTTCGTGTTGGTGCCGGTGGTGCTGGTGGTGGTGCTCGGGGCACGCTGAATCACTTGTCCCGTTTGGCACTTGGAGGTTCTGCAGCAGACTCCTTGCACCGGAAATGGAGCCCCAGGCAACTCTGCGCACGAGCGTCCCGCCGCTGACGAACACATCCCCGCCTCATTCCTGCCGGAGGTCCCTTTCCCAAGGAGCACTACGCCTCCCAAGGACATTCCACCCATAGAGCCTGGTCGCCCATCTTCTCCCCGGACCCTGCTCGACGTTTGGGGCGTTTTCGAGAGCCTGACCGGCCAGAAGGAGACGATTCACGGACCTCCACCTGCTCCTCCCTGCCCCCCGGAGGGCTCAGGAGATCGTCTCCTTGCTCGGCTGGCTGTGGGCGTACTGGGAGGCGTCTCCCTGCCGCGTCACTCACCAGAGGCCAGCCTGTGTCGGCCATGAGAATTGCAGGACGGGAAAGAAGGAAACCACACCCAAGTCTCCACCCAGAGAGGGACTTCCCTGCCCCGCCGAAAGCGCGAGCCCTCGGACCGGAATGGCTCAGACCCGGTTCACGCACCCCATCCTCTCCCAGTAACTTCCCAGCGAGCCCAGCCCTCGCAGGAGCCGGTCCCGTCCTCAGCACGATCCAGGTGAAGACCGTGCCCCGGGCACACCTGAGGCCCCGCTTTTTCCAAGGAGGTGCACCAGCCACACCGCCGACAGGAACTCGCGCTCCTCGCCGCGGAACGCTTGGCTGCGTCCACAACAGGTGCGTTGGTTCCGGTCACCGCAGAGTGTGCCTGGGCTTCTGCAGGCATGTGCCTCAGAGCCTACCTACCGCCACAGCCCCAGAGATGGCCGCGGCTTCTTGTTCTTCCTCTTGGTCGCTCGGGCCCTCCCGCTGGCACAAGGGCCGTTGCCAACGCTCGTCGGGCCCGGAGGCGGGCTGTCCGTGCTGGGCCGGTCGAGCCGGTCGTGCTCCTGTTCAGGCAGCTTGGCGTGTCTCCCTCCTCCGTGTGTGGACTGGTGAATCACGACTGCGCCGGCAGGCAGGGCCGACTGGATCTTCCGGAGGTCGAAGGCCGGCTTCGGCCGCTTGTGCTCTTGGAGGCATCTCCACTGCTCTAAGCTGATTCCTTCGACCTCTGTGTCCCCCGGGGACACCTGCGACCCAGGAGCTCTGCCGCTGGCGTCTCCCGCAGGCTCCCCGGGCTGTGTGGGGTCAGCCGTGAGGGGGGCCGCTGCCCCTCCCCCAGCACCCCCTTGCCACGCACACTCCCGGGAGTAGAAGAGCACGTAGGCGCTCTGGCTCAGGGCAGCACTCGCGTCACAGGCGCTCACCTTGGCATCGTCCATCTTATACCACTGGCCGTTGCCCGCTCGCACGTAGGAAAAGTAGTGTCCTCGCTCACAGCTCCACCCGGAGTGCACCAGCACGGCATAGAGCACGTAGGCCAGTGGCCCTGCCTTCCGCTCAGACGTGTAGGGCTGCAGGTCGAGGCACTGGGGATAGCGCACTTCCTGAGCCCTTTTGGCCCCGCTCACCTCTGTGAACCGCTTCAGCACCAGCACCAGGACCTGGGACGTGCTGTGCAAAGTCAACCTCTTGGTGGCAGGCACCTTCCGGAGACAAAGGCCACAGTCATAGGCGTTTTCAGCGTCCAGCTTCTCGGGCTTCACCAGCTCTCTCAGAGCTTGCTCCACACTCTGAGCCGCCGTGATATCCAGGCTGATGTCCAGATAAGGGTCGAACGTGTCCGAGACACCGAGGCAGTGGAGACACTGGATCTGAGACCTCCACGTCCCGCCGAAGATCTGCCGGATGAGGGTGGTGTCCTCGGAGGGATGGCCCGACGGCTGGGATGCACTCAAGCACCCTTGCTGCATGGCATTCAGAGTGAACATCAGAAACTCGTGGGCATCTTCCTGCCGGTGTGTGTGGAAGCCCGCCAGCAGGTCCTTGTGGGGCCGGATCACCTCTCCCGGGTGAAGGAGGGCTCGGGTCACGTGAGCTCGCATGGCACAGAGCGTGCAGGAGGTGCGGGCCGGACAGAGGGTGGCGTGCTGCTGGGACACCATCCAGCTGGCCAGGGGCGGCGTGTGGCTCAGACACTGCAGCGCTGCATTCACGTAGCAGGTGTTCCCCAGATTGTGAAGCCCAGCCCCGACCCCCCACGGCCCCCTCCAACTCAGGGCGACTTGGTGGCCAGGCGCCAGCCCTGCTCACCCAGGAGCCAAGTCACCCCGCTGGGGCCGCCCGACCGCCGGCGACGGCCCCTCAGGGACACAGGGTCCCCGAAGGGCATCCGCACCAGCTGCGCTGGGCCGACAACCTTGCCCTCCGGGGAAGACGTTGAAGGGAGACGGACACGCACCACCCCCGTGCGCCGAAGCAGCCCCCGGGTCCCTGCAATCAAGGCCCACGAGTCTTTGCATCTCCTACCTGCAGCTGCAAGACGACGCCTCCTTCCCTCAGACGGTGCTTCTCTGAAAAAGGGCCTGGGCCCCGCCCCCTCGGGCCTTTGATGGCTTTCCCACAGCCCCACCCCCGCACGCACAAGCTCCTCATTGGCTGAGGCCTCCGAGGGCGTGCTCACTCCCACTCCCGACATCCCACCACCGACACTTTTCTCGGGGAATTCCCCATGACGAAGCCCCGCACGCACTTCCGATCTGGCCCTGCACCACAGGGCTCAGGATGCAAATGATTCGGGGGGGGCTTTGGCCTTCCAGACTTGCCTGCTAGAGAGTCACTGCAGGGCTTCCAAGTTCAGCACACACATGCGGGCTGGGGAGGAATTCCGTGGGCTCACCCTTCAGATCCTAACACACTTGTGGAAACATATGTCTGCCCACCTACCCTCTCCCCTTGAGGGGTCTCCCCACCCCAGACCCCTGCCTGAGGACAACCCCTCCCCGGACAACAATAAACCCTTGCCTCAACTTTGCCCTCGACTGAGGTCCACTCCCATTTCGATGCTTTCTCACGAGCCACTCTTCTAGCGTTCAGGGTCCTAGCACCAAAAGATGCCGCGAGTGTGGCACATATGCTTTTCTCCCTTTGGGGCCGTTGGTCATGGTCCAAAGTGAGCTCTTTCAGAAAGACATAGGCTCGCTGCAACTTTCGATTCATTTCTTCAGCCCCTTTGCAATCTTAGTTGTCTTGTTCTTTATTTCTTCTTCTTTTTTTTTTTCTGTGTATTCGTTCATTTTTTAATTTTTTTCTATGTTCTATTCATTTTATTAATTTTTTTGCTTGTTTTTATTCTCTGTTTCTACTTTAATTATACTAGTTGACTTCGAGAGTCATCTTTCCTATGTAGGGGCTCAAAACGCACTATAACTTAAGGTATAAACAGACTTCCCTCCTGGAGGAGGATGACTGTGGGTTTCCTTCTTGGTGTGAGACATGTATGTTTGTTTGCTCTCCCGACCTCGACATTATGCTTGCCTTCCAGCACTATGGGCGATCCACAGTGCATGGGTTTCCCATAGCTGATGTGGTGATTCCGTTGATCCTTACTAGGAAAAGACGGTCCTGACCCCGCTTTCTTCCTTAGCCTATTGCACCCCTCCCACCTCCCGCTGCCCCATCCCATCCCAGGACCCTACTGCTTTGTGCTTTATGACGCACTTGCTCACAAACTTGCTGTCCTTTTGCCTCCTTCCTAGGGCACAGAGAAGCCAGATCAGCCAGTATCTGTCTCTCTTTTGCACGGATTTCCCCCAGCATCAGGCGACCTTCCCATTCCCTCTGCCACGCCATTCCAATCACCATTCTTCTCCTTCTTCTCCTGCTTCAACTTCTTCTCCTTCTCCAACTTCTTCACCTCCTTCCCTGTCTCCTTCTCCTTCTCCTTCCCCTTCTCCATCTTCTTCTTCTTCTCCATCTTCTTTCTTCTTCTTCTTCTTCTTCTTCAGAGGGTGTGGATGGGGCAAGCAGTAAGTCCATTTGAGGCGATGGGGCAGAGGAAGATTGGTGGTGATAATGAGGGCGGCCTGTGTGTGGCTCGAATTCCTCGTCCAGGGCACGCTTGTTCGTGTTCTTGGGGGAAGATACTGCTCGTCATTCTTTTTCCTCTCTGCGTGTGGTGGGCACGGTGCTTTGTAGGTAACCATGCGGGGAGAAAAAGCCAGCGGAACATTCTCTGTTCCTTGCCAAGCCGACTAGCGTGGTCAGGAGCCACAGTTGTCCCTCTAGGTCTGAGATGCTAAATCGCTAATTGCAGGTCCACCGTTTGATGGAGGGTTTTGGGTTTGAAGCCGGCAACCAAGAGAAAGAAAGAAACCGCAAGAGGGGACCGATACGGGTCCTCGAGCGCCCCTCCACCAGGTCGCGGGATGACGAGGCAGGCGGGAAAGTAGCTAGGAAAGGACAGTTTCCCCACCGCCGCAGACCCTTCAGAGGCCGGCCGCGTCTCATCGCATCCAGCGGCGTTTGTCCGTGGCCAAGCTGGACGAGACAACGGACTGACACATAGGATGGGCAGAGTCGGATGTCCAGTTGTCTAGCTCTCACGATCTAGGGCAGCCTTGGGTCTTTCCTCAGTGCGGGGAGGACCTTTGCTTTCAGAAAGGAACGGTTGCATGACCCATCTCCACTTAGGCCCCTGTGCCATGCTGGCGGAGAAGTTTCTTTGGGACTCATTGGGTCGCCCTTCTCCCCTTGGCCTTCGTGTTGGTGCCGGTGGTGCTGGTGGTGGTGCTCGGGGCACGGTGAATCACTTGTCCCGTTTGGCACTTGGAGGTTCTGCAGCAGACTCCTTGCACCGGAAATGGAGCCCCAGGCAACTCTGCGCACGAGCGTCCCGCCGCTGACGAACACATCCCCGCCTCATTCCTGCCGGAGGTCCCTTTCCCAGGTAGCACTACGCCTCCCAAGGACATTCCACCCATAGAGCCTGGTCGCCCATCTTCTCCCCGGACCCTGCTCGACGTTTGGGGCGTTTTCGAGAGCCTGACCGGCCAGAAGGAGACGATTCACGCACCTGCAGCCGCTCCTCCCTGCCCCCCGGAGGGCTCAGGAGATCGTCTCCTTGCTCGGCTGGCTGTGGGCGTACTGGGAGGCGTCTCCCTGCCGCGTCACTCACCAGAGGCCAGCGGTGCGGCCAGAGAATGCAGACGGGGAAAGAAAGGCAAACCCACACCCAAAGTCCCATCCAGAGAGGACTCTCCCAGCCCCGCAGAAGCGCGAGGCCCTCGGACCGTGCTCAGACCCGGTCACGCACCCCATCCTCTCCAGTAACTTCCCAGCAGAGCCAGCCCTCGAGAGCTCGGCCGCTCAGCACGATCCAGGTGAAGACCGTGGCCCCGGGCACACTGCAGGCCCCGCCTTTTTCCAGGAGGCTGCACCAGCCACACCGCCGACAGGAACTCGCTCCTCGCCGGGAACGCTTGGTGCGTCACACAGGGCGTGCCGCACGCAGAGTGTGCCTGGGCTTCTGCAGGCATGTGCCTCAGAGCCTACCTACCGCCACAGCCCCAGAGATGGCCGCGGCTTCTTGTTCTTCCTCTTGGTCGCTCGGGCCCTCCCGCTGGCACAAGGGCCGTTGCCAACACTCGTGAGGCCCGGAGGCGGGCTGTCCGTGCTGGGCCGGTCGAGCCGGTCGTGCTCCTGTTCAGGCAGCTTGCCGTGTCTCCCTCCTCCGTGTGTGGACTGGTGAATCACGACTGCGCCGGCAGGCAGGGCCGACTGGATCTTCCGGAGGTCGAAGGCCGGCTTCGGCCGCTTGTGCTCTTGGAGGCGTCTCCACTGCTCTAAGCTGATTCCTTCGACCTCTGTGTCCCCCGGGGACACCTGCGACCCAGGAGCTCTGCCGCTGGCGTCTCCCGCAGGCTCCCCGGGGCCGGCGGGGTCAGGCTCCCCGGGGTGTGTGGGGTCAGCCGTGAGGGGGGCCGCTGCCCCTCCCCCAGCACCCCCTTGCCACGCACCCTCCCGGGAGTAGAAGAGCACGTAGGCGCTCTGGCTCAGGGCAGCACTCGCGTCACAGGCGCTCACCTTGGCATCGTCCATCTTATACCACTGGCCGTTGCCCGCTCGCACGTAGGAAAAGTAGTGTCCTCGCTCACAGCTCCACCCGGAGTGCACCAGCACGGCATAGAGCACGTAGGCCAGTGGCCCTGCCTTGCGCTCAGACGTGTAGGGCTGCAGGTCGAGGCACTGGGGATAGCGCACTTCCTGAGCCCTTTTGGCCCCGCTCACCTGTGTGAACCGCTTCAGCACCAGCACCAGGACCTGGGACGTGCTGTGCAAAGTCAACCTCTTGGTGGCAGGCACCTTCCGGAGACAAAGGCCACAGTCATAGGCGTTTTCAGCGTCCAGCTTCTCGGGCTTCACCAGCTCTCTCAGAGCTTGCTCCACACTCTGAGCCGCCGTGATATCCAGGCTGATGTCCAGATAAGGGTCGAACGTGTCCGAGACACCGAGGCAGTGGAGACACTGGATCTGAGACCTCCACGTCCCGCCGAAGATCTGCCGGATGAGGGTGGTGTCCTCGGAGGGATGGCCCGACGGCTGGGATGCACTCAAGCACCCTTGCTGCATGGCATTCAGAGTGAACATCAGAAACTCGTGGGCATCTTCCTGCCGGTGTGTGTGGAAGCCCGCCAGCAGGTCCTTGTGGGGCCGGATCACCTCTCCCGGGTGAAGGAGGGCTCGGGTCACGTGAGCTCGCATGGCACAGAGCGTGCAGGAGGTGCGGGCCGGACAGAGGGTGGCGTGCTGCTGGGACACCATCCAGCTGGCCAGGGGCGGCGTGTGGCTCAGACACTGCAGCGCTGCATTCACGTAGCAGGTGTTCCCCAGATTGTGAAGCCCAGCCCCGACCCCCCACGGCCCCCTCCAACTCAGGGCGACTTGGTGGCCAGGCGCCAGCCCTGCTGACCCAGGAGCCAAGTCACCCCGCTGGGGCCGCCCGACCGCCGGCGACGGCCCCTCAGGGACACAGGGTCCCCGAAGGGCATCCGCACCAGCGGCGCTGGGCCGACAACCTTGCCCTCCGGGGAAGACGTTGAAGGGAGACGGACACGCACCACCCCCGTGCGCCGAAGCAGCCCCCGGGTCTCTGCAATCAAGGCCCACGAGTCTTTGCATCTCCTACCTGCAGCTGCAAGACGACGCCTCCTTCCCTCAGACGGTGCTTCTCTGAAAAAGGGCCTGGGCCCCGCCCCCTCGGGCCTTTGATGGCTTCCCCACAGCCCCACCCCCGCACGCACAAGCTCCTCATTGGCTGAGGCGTCCGAGGGCGTGCTCACTCCCACTCCCGACATCCCACCACCGACACTTTTCTCGGGGAATTCCCCATGACGAAGCCCCGCACGCACTTCCGATCTGGCCCTGCACCACAGGGCTCAGGATGCAAATGATTCGGGGGGGGCTTTGGCCTTCCAGACTTGCCTGCTAGAGAGTCACTGCAGGGCTTCCAAGTTCAGCACACACATGCGGGCTGGGGAGGAATTCCGTGGGCTCACCCTTCAGATCCTAACACACTTGTGGAAACATATGTCTGCCCACCTACCCTCTCCCCTTGAGGGGTCTCCCCACCCCAGACCCCTGCCTGAGGACAACCCCTCCCCGGACAACAATAAACCCTTGCCTCAACTTTGCCCTCGACTGAGGTCCACTCCCATTTCGATGCTTTCTCACGAGCCACTCTTCTAGCGTTCAGGGTCCTAGCACCAAAAGATGCCGCGAGTGTGGCACATATGCTTTTCTCCCTTTGGGGCTGTTGGTCATGGTCCAAAGTGAGCTCTTTCAGAAAGACATAGGCTCGCTGCAACTTTCGATTCATTTCTTCAGCCCCTTTGCAATCTTAGTTGTCTTGTTCTTTATTTTTCGTTTTCCTTTCTTTCTTTTTTTTTTTTCTTTTGCCTTTCGTTTAATTTTTAAGTGTTCTTTGTTTTTTTGTATTTTCTGTTCATTTTAATTTTTTTTAACTACTAATTCTTATCCTCTAAGATGGTGTGAGAAAAGTTAAAATGTATCACTTTTCTCTATATCCACTGATCCAAAGCATGTTATTCGCACCATGAACTTTCCAACAGACTATGGGACCTGTTCTGGGCACAGAAAGCCCTTCCCGTGTCTATCACCCACCACCAGCCCATCAGGTGGGACCTCCCTTGTCTCTGCCCTAGGCTACATATCTCTATCACGATCAAGATGCACAGACCTGAAGTCTCTGTGGAGTTTTATTTCTTCTTCTCTAATATCACCTTTTGCACAGGCCCAGCATAGTTTCTAAGTGACCTCGGCAGTCATAAGTGTTTCTAAATTGTCCAGTGTCAATTTTCTACAGCTTCTGAAAATGGGGACAGAGTCTTATGAGAGGGCAACCACTCCCCACAAACGAACTGTAATATCCACAACTCTAGGCACCGGTGCACAAGGTAAGTTTTCCTCCTGTTTCAGAATCAGACATGGAGCAGGGCCCATGCAGGTCTGACATCAGTTCAGAAGCTGGAGATCCTAGCAGAAGCTAAACCTGCCAACAACTGCCTCTCAGAAGGTTTTTCACTGATGTTCTAACTCTCACCAGCAGCCCCGGATCTTTAGGATGAGCGAGGAAGGGAAAGTGGGGAGGTCCAGGGAGCCTCGTCTCTGACCCTCTGAGACTAGGGGGTGACAGGGACCTTGAACTCACTTGCTCAGTTACCCAGAACTGAAAGTATAGGGGGAGGGATGAAGAAATAGTTGATATCACCTGAATCTCCATTAGATACAGGAAAACCACTGGACCCTCTGCATCAGGCTCTGTTACCTGCTTCCACTTATGCAGTAAAGCCAGTCATTCTAAATCCACAAGGAGAACATTTTTATAGAAAAGGGTTTATTAAAATTCAAGGGGAGTCGATGAGGAGAGAGCCCGCCGGCGAAGTGGGACGGTAAGAGAACCCCTGGCGGCGTGGGATCGGGCGGGATGTGGCGGGAGCCTAGAAGAAGCCACGTCCCACGACTCTGAGGCTACTCTCTTGTGACTGCCACGGGCCCCAAGTGCCAAAGAGATGGATAAAACTCTTGCTGAGTTTTTCAGGAGGACCATCTTGAAAATCCCAATGCCTGAAATGATGACATGTATCTTCACATTACTTCCTGGACATCTGGAGCAAAGAACTTGAGAAATTGTGTGGGGAACAGAAGGCTAGAAACATAAATGCCATTTTGATTTTTTGAAAAATGGGATGAGCGAATTCTCTGAACCATAGAGCCATTCATTCATGCAGCCAACCCACCAACCAACTAAACAGCTAACCATTTATTGAGTGTCTGCTGGATGCTAGGCTCTGTGCAGGGTTCTCAGGACACAGGCGGTTATGATACCCTGCTATCATGGGGCTTTCCATTTACCTTGATTAAACCCAAAGTTAAATTCTAGAGATTAACATAAAGCACAGGCAAAATTATAGGTGAGCCATTGAGTGGATAGCTGGATTTACTAAAAACAAGACATGTGAATCTAATTCTTTGTCAGAGCTATTTTACTAGAAGATCTTGGAAATGTATTATTTTATTTTGACTTTTTCCTTTGTGTCATGATAGCTTAAATTGAGGAGACAAAAAGACTGCTTGGGAGTAAAATTAGACAGTGTCATAACAAGTTAAGCAACTATATAAAAATATTTCTGATGAATTCATCAATATTAATCTGATAGAAAGTTTATAACATTTCTGTCTTCAAACCTGTTCTGTACAACATTCTGTTGATAGTGTGCTTGAAAATATGAATGGGTGATTTTCAAATTTGGTGATAAGATGAAGCTGGGAAGAATATCAAATATTTGATAAATAAAGAAAACTAGAGATGAATTGGAAAACCTGTTCTCCACATTTTATTGGCTTCCATTAGAAGTTTTCTTAGTCTTGTCTAATATGTTCAGCAAATGCTCCTTTAAAAACTAAATTCCAAGTAGATTCATCCTCCTCTCATCCTTAAAGACACTCCTGTGTAGAAATTCTGTGGTCACTTTCATATATAAGACAAAATTATTAGTATGACTAAAGATATTGACAAGCTGAAGGGGTAAGCAAAATATAAAAAAGACAAGTTTTATGAGTTAACTCAGTAAGATTATGCATGTGGGTTCAAATGAAAAATTACATAAATGACAATGGTACAGAAGTAGAAAAAGGAGTAGGGGGCTTAGCTTGACAACAATTTCTGTTAAAAATGATTTGGAAGTCTTATTAGTGAGCCATAAGAGATATGGTAAACTAAAATGGAGAGGAATGGGTAACTTTAATCCAGATGACCATTATGTCTACTACTCTGATCAAGAGTTCCATAGAAGCAATGGAGTAGCCCTCATAATCAACAAAAGAGTCCAAAGCACAGTACTTGGGTACAGCCTTAAATATGACAGAATGATCTCAGTTTGTTTCCAAGGCAAGCCATTCAACATCACAGTAATTCAGATCTGTACCTCTACCACTGAGGCTGAAGAAGCTGAACTTGATCAGTTCTATGAAGACCTAGAAGACCTCCTAGAGCTAACACCAAAAAAAAAGATGTCCTTTTCATCATAGGGAACTGGAATGCAAAAGTAGGGAGTCAAGAGATACCTGAAGTAACAGGCACATTTGGCCTTGGAGAATAAAATGAAGCAGGGCAAAGGCTAACTGACTTCTGCCAAGAGAATGCACTGGTCATACCAAGCACACTTTTTCAACAACACAAAAGATGACTTCACACATAGACATCACCAAGTGGTCAATGCTGAAATCAAATAGATTACATTCTTTGTAGCCGAAGATGGAGAAGCTGTATACAGTCAGGAAAAATAAGACCTGGAGCTGACTGTGGCTGAGATCATCAGCTTCTTATAGCAAAATTCAGGGTTAAACTAAACAGAGTATGCCAACTAGGTATGACTTAAATCATATCCCCTATGAATATGCAGTGGAGGTGACAAATTGATTCAAGGGATTAGATCTAATGAACAGTGTGCCTGGAGAACTATGGACAGAGGTCTGTAATGTACAGGAGGCAGTGAACAAAACAATCCCAAAGAAAAAGAAAAGCAAGCAGGCAAAGTGATTACCTGAGGAGGCTTAACAAGAAGCTGAAGAAAGAAGAGAACCGAAAAGCAAGGGAGAAGGAAAGGGATCGCTCAGTTGTGTCTGACTCTTTGTGACCCCATGAATTATACAGCCCATGGAATTCTCCAGGCCTGAATACTGGAGTGGGTAGCTGTTCCCTTCTCCTGCAAATCTTCCCAACCCAGGATTCGAACCAGGGTCTCCTGCATTGCAGGTGAATTCTTTATCAACTGGGCTATGACAGAACCTGAAGAAAGAAGAGAACCGAAAAACAAGGGAGAAGGAAAAGGTACATCTAACTAAATGCAGAGTTCTAAGGAGAATAGCAAGGAGAGACAAGAAGGCCTTCTTCAATGAACAGTGCACAAAAACAGAGTAAAACAACAGAAGGGGGAAGACTAGAGATCTCTTCAGGAAAATTGGAATTATCAAGGAAACATTTCACCCAAAGATGGGCACAATAAAGGACAGAAACATTAGAGATCTAGTAGACGCTGAAGAGATCAATGATGGAAAGAATACATGGAAAAACTGTACAAAAAAGACCTTAAAGAACTGGATAACTACGATAGTGTGGTCAATCACTCAGAGCTAGACATTCTGGAGTGTGAAGTCGAGTGGGCCTTAGGAAGCACTGCTCTTAAAAAAGCTAGTGGATGCAATGGAATTCTAGCAGAGCTATTCAAAGCCCTAAAGGATGATGCTATCAAAGTGTTGCACTCAATATGTCAGCAAAATCCAGCAGTGGCCACAGGACTGGAAAAGGTAAATTCTCACTCCAGTTCCCAAGAAAGGTAGTACTGAGGAATGTTCTAACCCTCAGACAATTGCACTCATCTCCCATGCTGGTAAAGTCATGCTTAAAATCTTTCATGCTATGCTTCAGCATTATGCAAACCAAGAACTTCCAGATATCCAAGCTAGGTTTAGAAAAGGTAGAGGAACCAGAGATCAAATTGCCAATATTCACTGGATCATAGAGAAAACAAGGGAACTCCAGAAAGACATCTACCTCTGTTTCATTGACTATGCTAAAATCTTTAACTGTGTGGTTCTTAACAAACTGTGGAAACTCTTAAAGAGATGGAAATACCTGACCATCTTACCTGTTTCCTTCAGTTCATTTCAGTTCAGTTGCTCAGTTGTGTCTGACTCTTTGTGACCCCATGAATCACAGCATGCCAGGCCTCCTTGTCCATCACCAACTCCTGGAGTTTACTCAAACTCATGTCCATTGAGTCGGTGATACCATCCAACCATCTCATCCTCTCTCATCCCCTTCTCCTCCTGCCCCTAATCCCTCCCAGCATCAGGGTCTTTTCCAATGAGTCAGTTCTTCACATCAGGTGGCCAAAGTATTGGAGTTTCAGCTTCAGCATCAGTCCTTCCAATGAACACCCAGGACTGATCTCCTTTAGGTTGGATCTCCTTGCTGTCCAAGGGACTCTCAAGAGTCTTCTCCAACACCACAGTTCAAAAGCATCGATCCTTTGGCTCTCAGCTTTCTTAAGAGTCCAACTCTCACATCCATACATGACTACTGGTAAAACGAAAGCCTTGACTAGATGGACTTTTGTTGACAAAGTAATGTCTCTGCTTTTTAATATGCTATCTAGGTTGGTCATAACTTTCCTTCCAAGGAGTAAGCATCTTTTAATTTCATGGCTACAGTCACCATCTCCAGCGATTTGGAGTCCCAAAAAATAAAGCCTCTCACTGTTTCCACCGTTTCCCCATCTATTGGCCATGAAATGATGGGACCAGATGCCATCATCTTAGTTTTCTGAATGTTGAGCTTTAAGCCAACTTTTTCACTCTCTTCTTTCACTTTCATCAAGAGGCCCTTTAGTTCGTCTTCACTTTCTGCCATAAGGGTGGTGTCATCTGCATATCTGAGGTTATTGATATTTCTCCCAGCAATCTTGGTTCCAACTTGTGCTTCCTCCAGCCCAGCATTTCTCATGATGTACTCTGCATAGAAGTTAAATAAGCATGGTGACAATATACAGACTTGATGTACTCCTTTTCCTATTTGGAACTGGTCTGTTGTTCCATGTCCAGTTCTTTTTTTTTTTTTTCCATGTCCAGTTCTAACTGTTGCTTTCTGACCTGCATACAGGTTTCTCAAGAGGCAGGTCAGGTGGTCTGGTATTTTCATCTCTTTCAGAATTTTCCACAGTTTGTGATGATCCACACAGTCAAAGGCTTTGGCATAGTCAATAAAGCAGAAGTAGATGTTTTTCTGGAACTCTCTTGCTTTTTTGATGATCCAGCGGATGTTGGCAATTTGATCTCTGGTTTCTCTGCCTTTTCTAAAACCAGCTTGAACATCTGGGGGTTCACGGTTCACGTATTGTTGAAGCCTGGCTTGGAGAATTTTGAGCATTACTTTGCTAGCATGTGAGATGAGTGCAATTGTGCGGTAGTTTGAGCATTCTTTGGCATTGCCTTTCTTTGGGATTGGAATGAAAACTGACTTTTTTCCAGTCCTGTGGCCACTGCTGAGTTTTCTAAATTTGCTGGCATATTGAGTGTAGCACTTTCACAGCATCATCTTTTAAGATTTGAAATACCTGTCTCCTTAGAAACCTATATTTGTGTCAAGAAGCAACAGTTAGAACCCTGTATGGAACAACTGATTGGTTCAGGATTGAGAAAGGAATACAACATGGCTGCCTACTGTCACCCTATTTATTTAACCCATACACTGAGCACATCATAAGAAACACCATGCTGGATGAATTACAAGCTGGAATCAAGAGAGGCTGGAGAGCTAAAGAGCCTCTTGATGAGGATGAAGGAGGAGAGTGAAAGAGCTTAAAGTGAAAGGCTTAAAAGTAAATACTAAAAAAACTAACATCAAGGCATCTGGCTCCGTTACTTCATGGCAAATAGAAAGGGAAAAATGGAAGTAGTAACAGATTTTGTCTTCTTGGGCTCCAAAATCACTGTGGAAGGTGACTGCAACCACGAAATCAGAAAATGATTGCTTCTTGGGAGGAAAGCTATGACAAACCTAGGCAGTGTGTTGAAAAGTAGAGACATTACTCTGCTATGGTCTTCCCAGTTGTCACATATCTCTGTGAGAGCTGGACTATAAAGGAGGCAGAGCATCAAAGGATCCATGCCTTTGATGCCTTAGGTGCTGAAGAAGACTCCTGAGAGTCAGCAGGGAGATCAAACCAACAAGGAGATCAAACCCTTGGACAGCAATAATATCAAACCAATTAATCTTAAGGGAAATCAACCCTGAATACTCGTTGGAAGGACTGATCCTGAAGCTGAGGTTCCAGTATTTTGGTCACCTGATGCGGACAGCTGACTCATTCCCTGATGCTGGGAAAGACTGAGGGCAGTAGGAGAAGAGGATGTCAGAGGATGAGATGGCTGGATGGCAATACCCATGCAATGATCATGAACTTGGGCAAACTTCAGGAGATGATGAGGGACAGAGAGGCCTGTCGTGCTGCAGTCCATGGGGTCACAAAGAGTCAAATAGGACTGAGTGACTGGATACAAAAAGATATAGTCACAAGCTAATATGATCTTTGCAAAAATGAAATTTCAGTATCTGAACTGATCAAGGGTCACCTGAGAGTAACACAGTCAACTTGAAGAGAGTCAGAGAAGGGAACCAGGAAGATTAAAGAAATGAAAGCCTTGGCAAGAGGAGGAAGATTGGAAAATCTAGAAATGACTGGCCTATAGATAGTTTGAAAGTGGAAAAAGACATAATAACTACCCTTATGTATCTGAAAGCTCTTGGGAAAAGAGGACTAGTCATTAATCATTTGATTAAACTGTGGACAATTTTGAAAGAGATTGGAATATCAGACCACCTGACCTGCCTCTTGAGAAACCTGTATGCAGGTCAGAAAGCAACAGTTAGAACTGGACATGGAACAACAGACTGGTTCCAAATAGGAAAAGGAGTACATCAAGTCTGTATATTGTCACCATGCTTATTTAACTTCTATGCAGAGTACGTCATGAGAAATGCTGGGCTGGAGGAAGCACAAGTTGGAACCAAGATTGCTGGGAGAAATATCAATAACCTCAGATATGCAGATGACACCACCCTTATGGCAGAAAGTGAAGACGAACTAAAGGGCCTCTTGATGAAAGTGAAAGAAGAGAGTGAAAAAGTTGGCTTAAAGCTCAACATTCAGAAAACTAAGATGATGGCATCTGGTCCCATCATTTCATGGCCAATAGATGGGGAAACGGTGGAAACAGTGAGAGGCTTTATTTTTTGGGACTCCAAATCGCTGGAGATGGTGACTGTAGCCATGAAATTAAAAGATGCTTACTCCTTGGAAGGAAAGTTATGACCAACCTAGATAGCATATTAAAAAGCAGAGACATTACTTTGTCAACAAAAGTCCATCTAGTCAAGGCTTTCGTTTTACCAGTAGTCATGTATGGATGTGAGAGTTGGACTCTTAAGAAAGCTGAGAGCCAAAGGATCGATGCTTTTGAAATGTGGTGTTGGAGAAGACTCTTGAGAGTCCCTTGGACTGCAAGGAGATCCAACCAGTCCATCCCAAAGGAAATCAATCCTGAATGTTCATTGGAAGGACTGATGCTGAAGCTGAAACTCCAATACTTTGGCCACCTGATATGAAGAACTGACTCATTGGAAAAGACCCTGATGCTGGGAGGGATTAGGGGCAGGAGGAGAAGGGGATAACAGAGGATGAGATGGTTGGATGGCATCACTGACTCAATGGACATGAGTTTGAGTAAACTCCAGGAGTTGGTGATGGACAGGGAGGTCTGGAGTGCTGCGGTTCATGGGGTTGCAAAGAGTTGGACATGACTGAGTGACTGAACTGAACTGAAGTGAATTAAAGTTGGTACCAATGAATGCAAATCTATACACAGTTTAGGACATTTTAAGTCAATGCAAGAATAGTTATATATGATTCAAATCTTTAACTTTGTGACTTTATGGCTGCACTATTCTGCTCAATATAGACATCTGTTAAAGTTACTATATGCATGTTAGCCTGGAAGGGCATCCTGCCCCACAACAGTGTTTGATGGGCACGACCTGTGCATTCCTTATGTGACTCTTCTTTTTCTTTGTTTTGAAACAATAAATCCATTTTGGATGTGCTAATTCTTTTAATTTAGGTTATTGGCAATTCCTATTTCATATTGGGCTCAGATCCCATCCATTTAAGTAAACTTGATATTTGTCCCTTTGTTTTGAGAAGAGTAACTCTATTTTCAACTTTGAGACTTCTCAAAGAATCTTTAACTCTTTTTTTTCTATTTCACATATATACCTGAGCTTCATTGTTCCCTTAAGTCCACACATTTTGTCTTCATCTTTATATGAAATGGCACCTAAATCAGCGTATCCAACTGCCATATAATCCTCAAAGCCTAAGCCCAATTAGTTGAAGCTTTTGTTAATGAAGACAGGCTTTCTCTGGGTGCACCCAATTGGCATTTGTCTTTTAATTGAGGTATACTCAGGACAAAGTTAAAAGTTTGTCAAAAGAATCAAGAAAAAGCCACAGACTGGGAGAAAGTATTTGCAAAAGGTATATCTGATATAGGACTGTCATCCAAAATATATTTAAAAAGATGGTAACGACAACCCTATATGCAAAACAGAAAAAGAGACACAGAAGTACAGAACAGACTTTTGAACTCTGTGGGAGAAGGTGAGGGTGGGATGTTTCAAAAAAACAGCATGTATATTATCTATGGTGAAACAGATCGCCAGCCCAGGTTGGATGCATGAGACAAGTGCTCGGGCCTGGTGCACTGGGAAGACCCAGAGGAATTGGGTGGAGAGGGAGGTGGGAGGGGGGATCGGGATGGGGAATACGTGTAAATCTATGGCTGATTCATATCAATGTATGACAAAACCCACTGAAAAAATAAATAAATAAATAAATAAATAAAAACCAAAAAAACAAAACAAAACAAAAAAACAAAATATATTTAAAAACTCTTAACACTCAACAACTAGAAAACAAACAATTTAAAAATGTGCCAAAGTTCTTAGCAGGCACCTCACCAAAGAAGACATTCAGATCACAAACAAGCATATAATAAAATGCTCCACATACCATCAGGGAAATACAAATTAAAACAACCATAAGATACCACTATACACCTATCAGAATGGCCAAAATCTAGAACACTGACAACATTAAATGCTCACAGAATGTGGGGCAACAAGAACTCATTCATTCTTAGCTGGAATGCAGAATGGCATAGCTACTTTAGAACAGTTTGGTGGTTAATTACAAAACTAAACATACTCTTACCATATGATCCAGCAATTGCTCTCCTTAATATTTACCCAAAGAGTATGACAACTTATGTTCACACCTAAGTCCATACACAGATGTTCATAGCAGCTTTATTCATAACTACCAAAACTTGGAAGCAACCAACATGCCCTTCAATAGGTTAATGAATAGACTGCTGTATATCCAGATAATGAAATACTATTTAGCACTAAAAAGAAATGAGCTAGCAAAGCCACCAAAAGACATGGAGGAACCTTGAATGTATAATACCAAGTGAAAAGAACTAATCTGAAAGGCTACATACTGTATGATTCCTACTATATGACATTCTGGAAAAGGCACAGTTATGGAGACAGTAAAGATATCAGTGGTTTCCAGGGGTTGGGATTGGGGGAAGGATGAATAGGTGGTGCACAGAGGATTTTTAGGGCACTGAAACTTCTCTGTGTGATACTACAGTGATAGATGCATATCATTACACATCTGTCCAAACCCATAGGATGTACACCACGAACAGTGAACCCTAAAGTAAACTGTGAATTTTGGGCGATTATAATGTGTTAATGTAGGTATATCAATTGTAACAAATGTGTCTCTTTAAAGAGTGATGCTGATATGGGGGCGGATATATGGAAATCTCTGTACCTTCCTCTTATTTTTGTTGTGAACTTAAAAGCCTCTTTTTTAAAAAAGTCTTTAAAAATCTGAAAAAATATTATAAGCTACTGACTTAATGGACATGAATTTAAGCAAATTCCAGGAGACAGTGAAGAACAGGGAAGCCTGCTGTGCTGCAGTCCATGGAGTTACAAAGAGTTGGACACGATTTAGTGACTGAACAACAATACAACACCCTATAAAAAGTTGATCCCAAAGTGACGTGTCATTATTCAGGAGTATTTCCAGACAGAATGTTAAAAATTCACCAGTATTTAAGATGATATGTTATACTGGACATGGTACAGTGAATAAATAGATTTGCAGTTTCTTGAGGGTCAAGCTGGGTCAGATTGATTTTTTTTCTCTTGCAGTATGTTTGTCTTGAAAGCCAGATATGCTAGATCTACTTTTGCTAATGATTTTTTCCGTTACCTAATTGGCCTGTAATTGGCCTGCTGTTTATTAGGGGATGTACAATATGAGATAGTCTCAAGTTGTGAATTTCTACATAAGAACTAAATACTTACTGACTCTGGGTTCTCCTCATATAGCAAGAGAACAGATTCTCAGTTTTATCAAATCATTTAAAGAGAATGTGAAGTGTCACTTGACAAATGGTTAGTCTCTTAGATATAGGGGATTTAGCTATATGTTTAGTTTAGGGGATTTAGCTATATGTTTATACAAGGGATTTAGGTATATGTCCAAATAACATCTACTTAAAATGCCAAAACTATGAATTTTAATCTTAGCAACATAAAATATTCAGGCATGTGAATGCATGGATACTGTTTTAGTCATACAAGGGATCCACTATAAAGAGAAAATAACACATGAGGTAATAGTTCTGTGCTGTGCTTGGTCGTTTACTTGTGTCCAACTCTTTGCAACCTCATGGACTGTAGCCTGCAAGGCTCCTCTGTCCATGGGGATTCTCCAGGCAAGAATCTGGAGTAGGTTGCCCTGCCCTCCTCAAGGGGATCTTCCTAACCCAGGGATCAAACCCAGGTCTCCTGCACTGCAGATGGATTCTTTACTATCTGAGCCACCAAGAAAGCCCAGGTGAGACAGTAGTGAGAGTGTGTCAAATAACATGTCACATCATGAAGTTCAGTTCCAGGGAGAACTGAATTAGAATCTTGTCTTTACTCTTTTATTAGCTGGATAATCTTGTATAAGATGCTTAAGTTTCATTGTCATTGCCTATAGAATAAGGATAAAAAGTAGTGTTTCTATCATATTTTGTATCAATAAAATGTCAGTGATGTTGCTTTAAGAAAGATGTGGAAATTGTTCCTTTGAGTAGCAGTCTTCTTGCTGTCCCTTCTTAATATCTTTTCACTAAGGTGTTTACTGGATGGAACAATTTACTGGATGGACTGTTTTCAAGTTTCAGATATGCAGGCAATCCCCTAAAATGAGATGAGTAGGTCTCCCATTCTAAAAATTGTCTCCAAAAACCCTTGCAGATCATACTAAGAGGTGGCCAAACTACGTGTAAGAGTTTTCTACACCATCCCACCCCTATCCCACTTAAAATCAAATTAAATAAGAGTAGGGTTGCCAGATATAACTCAGGATATTCAATTAAACATGAATTTCAAATAATGAATCATTTATTTAGCATAAACATGTTCCAAGTATTTCACAAAGGACAAATATTGGATAGAGTGTACTAATACTAAAAAATTATTCATTGCTTATCTGAAACTTAAATTTAACTAGGCCTCCTACATTTTTATTTGTCAAATCCAGCAACTCTAATAAAAGCCATTTATTCTCTTGATGTATACTGCTGACCCTGCCCTCAAGCAGGTCTAGACCTTAGTTACGCTGATTTATCCATGAGAAAAAGTCTATAATCCCTCTGCATTGTAAACCATAGTAGAAACAAAGTTTCATTCTTTAGCTGAAAAAAAAAGAGAGAGAGATGACCAAACTAGCCCCTCCATTTATTTGAAAAAGTCAAGAAGAATAATTCGAGAAGTTGTCAGCTTAGAGGACAATGCATTCTTGGAGCACCTACATCTCGCAGCCACCAGATCATGTGAAGGGAGAACTAAGGGAGCCACTTAAATTTGTACGCGGGGTCGGAAAAAGGGGAGAGAGGCTTGCGTCTTCTGTGGGCTGCTGTGATGAAGAGGATTGTTGATGTGAACAAAGGAAAAAGGAATCAGCAAGAGATGAGAATGAAAATATTGCCTCCGCTACACAACTGTCTGGCCTAAGAGGGTTCTGTGAGATTCTTCCTCTTGAACCCTGTGGGAGCAAGCTGGGCTTGAACTGTCTGGCCAGGATGCTGACCAAGTGCTGGAAGATGTGATACCAGTAGTAAGAGGGCTGGGTGAGCTGTACCAGGCGCCAATAAAGAGAGAAGGTCTGAGGAAATCATGGCAGAGAGCAACGTGCCTACGAGAAAGTATGACGCAGGGACTGAGCCTTGTGATGTCCAGACTGATCAATACACCGCTTACATTTGCTTTCCATGAGATTCTTATCTGCAGTCACAACAGGATCACAATAGCCGTGAAAAACAATAATCTGTGGCTTAGCACCTCCCCACTGAAGTCACTGGAACCCTAGTTCCCCCAAATACTTCCTATTGGTGAAAGAAGTACCTGTGTTTTCTTGTCAAGTCCTTCTATTCTGCTGTTCTCCAGTATTGTTATTTCTGCTCTCACACTCTCAGCAATGGCCGCGATGCTCTCAGGTACCTGCAGTATTATCTGCTGCTATTTCCTTCCTTTTGAAAAAATCTTTTTAAAATTGAAGTATGGTTGATTCACAATGTTGTGTTGGCTTCAAGTGTATAGCACAGTGATTCAGTTATGCATGTACATGTATCCACTCCTTTTCAGACTCTTTTCTCATCTAGATTATTACAGAATATTGAGTAGAATCTCCTATGCTATACAGTAGCATATATATATATATAGTACTATGTGTATTAATCCCATCCTCTTCTGCTATTTTAAAATGGTTTAGTTCCAGTTGTCCTTCAGTCTTGCACAAAGAAGAAGTCTTGTGCAAGACTTGCACTTTATTTTCTTGGGCTTCAAAATCACTGCAGGTGGTGACTGCTTGCTCCTTGGAAGAAAAGTTATGACCAACCTAGACAGCATATTAAAAAGCAGAGACATTACTTTGCTAACACAGGTCCATAGAGTCAAAGCTATGGTTTCTCAGTGGTCATGTATGAATGTGAGAGTTGGATTATAAAGAAAGCTGAGCACCAAAGAATTGATGCTTTTGAACTGTGGTGTTGGAGAAGACTCTTGAGAGTCCCTTGGACAGCAAGGAGATCAAACCAATCAGTTGTAAAGGAAATCAGTCCTGAATATTCATTGGAAGGACTGAAGCCGAAGGTGAAACTCCAATATTTTGACCACCCGATGCAAAGGACTGACATTGGAAAAGACCCTGATGCTGGGAAAAATTGAGGCAGGAGGAGGAGGGGACGACAGAGGATGTGATGGTTTGATGGCATCACTAACTTGATGGCCATGAGCTTGAGCAAGCTCTGGGAGTTGATGATGGACAGGGAGGCCTGGTGTGCTACAGTCCATGGGATCGCAAAGAGTTGGACATGACTAAACGACTGTACTGAACTAACTTGCAATTGGAAGTGGGGAAATATTCTCATTTCTCTCTTGCTTTGCTCCTTGCTCATCTCTGGTGGCTTGATCCTCCATGTGAGTCGATATTTATAATCATTTTCCTTTAAGGTAATGTTACTGGAATGCAAAAGTAGAAAGTCAAGAGATACCTGGAGTAACAGGCTAATTTGGCCTTGGAGTACAAAATGAAGCAGGTCAAAGACTAACAGAGTATTGCCAAGAGAACACACTGGTCATAGCAAACACCCTCTTCCAACAACACAAGAGAAGACTCTACACATGGACATCACCAGATGGTCAATACCAAAATCAGATAGATTATGTTCTTTGCAGCCAAAGATGGAGAAGCTCCATACAGTCAGCAGAAACAAGACTGGGAGCTGACTGTGGCTCAGATCATGAACTCCTTATTGCCAAATTCGGATTTAAATTGAAGAAAGTAGGGAAAGCCACTAGACCATTCAGGTATGACCTAAACCAAATCCCTTATAACCATACAGTGGAAGTGAGGAATAGATTCAAGGGATTAGATCTGATAGACAGAGTGCCTGAAGAACCATGGACAGAGGTTCATGACATTGTACAGGAGGCAGAGATCAAGACCATCCCCAAGGAAAAGAAATGCGAAGAGGCAAAACAGTTGTGTGAGGAGGACTTACAAATAGCTGAGAATAGAAGAGAAGTGAAAGGCAAAGGAGAAAATGAAAGACATTCCTATTTGAATGCAGAGTTTCAAGAATAGCCAGGAGAGATAAGAAAGCCTTCATCAGTGATCAGTGCAAAGAAATAGAGGAAAACAGAATAGGAAAGACTAGAGATCTCTTCAAGAAAATTAGAGATATCAAGGGAACATTTCATGTAAATATGGACTCAATAAAGGGCAGAAATGGTATGGACTTAACAGAAGCAGAAGATATTAAGAAGAGGTGGCAAGCATACACAGAAGAACTACACAAAAAAGATCTTCATGACCCAGATAACCATGATGGTGTGATCACTCACCTAGAGCCAGACAACCTGGAATGTGAAGTCAAGTGGGCCTTAGGAAGCATCACTATGAACAAAGCTAGTGGAGGTGGTGGAATTCCAGTGGAGCTATTTCAAATCCTGAAAGATGATGCTGTTAAAGTGCTGCACTCAATATGCCAGGAAATTTGGAAAACTCGGCAGTGGCCACAGGACTGGAAAAGGTCAGTTTTCATTCCAGTCCCAAAGAAAGACAATGCCAAAGAATGCTCAAACTACTGCACTATTGCACTCATCTTACATGCTAACAAACTAATGCTCAAAATTCTCCATGCCAGACTTCAATAGTATGTGAACCATGAACTTCCAGATGTTCAAGCTGGATTTAGAAAAACCAGGGGAACCAGAGATTGCAAACATCTGTTGGATCATCAAAAAAGCAAGAGAATACCAGAAAAACATCTACTTCTGCTTTATTGACTATGTCAATGCCTTTGACTGTGTGGACCACAACAACCTGTGGAAAATTCTGAAAGAGATGGGAATACCAGACCACCTGACCTGCCTCCTCAGAAATCTGTATGCAGGTCAAGAAGCAACAGTTAGAACTAGACATGGAACAACAGACTGGTTCCAAATAGGAAAAGGAGTAAGTCAAGGCTGTATAATGTCACCTTGCTTATTTAACTTATATGAAGCATAAATCATGACTAGTGCCAGGCTGGATGAAGCACAAGCTGAAATCAAGATTTCTGGGAGAAATATCAATAACCTCAGATATGCAGATGACACCACCCTTATGGCAGAAACAAAGAAGAACTAAAGAACCTCTTGATGAAAGTGAAAGAGGAGAGTGAAAAAGTTGGCTTAAAACTCAACATTCAGAAAACTAAGATCATGAATCCGGTACCATCACTTTGTGGCAAATAGATGGGGAAACATTGGAAACAGTGAGAGGCTTTATTTTTGGGGACTCCAAATCACTGCAGATGGTGACTGCAGCCATGAAATTAAAAGATGCTTGTTCCTTGAAAGAACCTAGACAGCATATTAAAAAGCAGAGACATTACTTTGCCAACAAAGGTCCGTCTAGTCAAAGCTATGGTTTTTCCAGTGGTCATGTATGGATGTGAGAGTTGGACTATAAAGAAAGCTGAGTGCTGAAGAATTGAGGCTTTTGAACTGTGGTTTTGGAGAAGACTCTGCAAGGAGATCCAACCGTCCATCCTAAAGGAAATCAGTCCTGAATATTCATTTCAAGGACTGATGCTGAAGCTGAAACTCCAGTACTTTGGTGACCTGATGCAGAGAACTGACTCTTTGGAAAAGACCCTGATACTGGGAAAGATTGATGGCGAGAGGGTGGATGACAGAGGATGAGATGGTTGGATGGCATTACTTGATGGACATGAGTTTGATTAAACTCTGGGAGTTGGTTATGGACAGGGAAGCCTGGCGTGCTGCAGTTGATGGGGTCTCAAAGAGTCGGACATGACTGAGCGACTGAACTGAACTGAAGGTGAGTGCCACCTCACTGAGATGTACTTAAATCATTCATCTTCTGTGACCTCCCTGCCCCCCAACTGCATTCCTGGGTCAGCTGATTAACTTCCACCTTCTCTTCTTAGGATGGCTTGTTTCCACCATCAGACCATAAGCAACATCCACTTCGTTTTCCACTGTGTCTGCCCAGGTGCACTGCTTGGGGTCCCTTGGAAGTCTCATTCCCGGACAGTTCAGGAGGTCAGTCCTCTCAATCATGTGGCAATCTCAGTATTTCCAAGGCTTTGTTGACACCTTGCACCTTCTTGCCAATGAGACCTGGTTGGCCTTCCTTGCCAGCTTCTGGGGCAAGGAAAACTCACTGAACTTTGCTGTGTATATTCAGTTAAAACTGTGTTTTGGTACCTCCTCAGAGAGCTAACAATTTGTGCTAATGGAGAAAAAGTTCTGAAGAAAAGGTGGTGTGTTCATAGCATTTCAAAAATATTTTCTCAGTTTATTTTCTCTGATGAATCATATGTTCATAACTTAGATTTACCATGTTGGCAAATCTCAAAGCTTTACTTTCCAACTGCTTTGAAAAAATGCTTAAAGGTACAAGTGATTGCTAACAATCATATATAGTATTTTGCAATATAATGTTATTAGTAGTTCAGAGCTTAATAAAAGGGAAAGGGCCAAGCAAAAAATGTCTGACAAAAATAGGGAAATTGAGCATTTGACAGGATTTGTTTTCAAGATTTTTGTGGGGAGATTTAAAAAAATCCTAAGTACTCCAACTTTTGAGCTTTAAATGTGTCTTAGTTAGTTTTAAGCAATTTTTTTTTTTTTTTAATCTGGTAAATGGGAGTGTAAAGAAATTCCCTCCCAGTTTCTGGACATGATGAAGTCTTCCCTCTCAGGTTCATGGAAGGTTATGCCATAAAACCTGTGAAAGATGCTTCCATACTAATTATACTACTTAAAAAGCTGTCTCCAGTGCTTGAGATTTTTAAAGACAATGACAGCATTTTCAGAATTCAACCATTTTGAGATCAAAGTCCACAACCAAGGTCAGCCTAATTTGAGCTTAGCAATCAAAGATTCACTCCCCAACTATAAATTTCACTTTCCTGTTGTAGAACCCCCAGGAGTATATCTGTCAAAAATGGAATATTTAGATTAATTGGGGCTTTGTGATAGCATCTGGCCCAGAAGGACCTAATCACCCCAGATGTATGGATTGTCCTTTGGAAGACCTTCAGGCATAGTGGTTCCAAAGCCTTCTTCAATTCTTTTCACCATCTAAATGTCCTGTGCCCTTTCTTAATATTTTTTCTTCTAGGGAAGATATGGAACAGCTGGTCCATATTTGTATAAAAATTTTAAATATATGATTATCTTATCCCTTCCATGCTCTATTAAAAATGAAATCCTAATTTCTTTATTTAAAATATTCCTTAATTAAAAAATGAATTCCCAGCTCCTTATACATTTAGTAATACTTGCTACTTATTGAACCCGTGGGGAACACAGTGTTTTGAAAAATGACATTTGCTGCTTAATAAAGTTTCAAGTCCCTTTGAAATGAACAGTTAAGCAGAGCAGTTTACTTGCAAGAGGACCATCTTCATGGAGACATAGGTAGATGTGAACATGTGGCCATTTTCCAGAAACTGTATTTTCTCGGGGTGGGCTCAGATATCTTAAATGACATTCCATTCATACTGTCATCCCAAGGCTCCCAAATTTACAAAAAAAAAAAAAAAATACAAGCTATGACTCTGTATTCAATTAATGCTTTGGAACTGGTCAATCCCTGTATATGAGAATTAATTTAACTAACAGTGAAATACTGAAAGACCAATTAGAATAATAAAGTCATATCAAACACTTCTAAACTGTCACAATTTTTAATAATTTTGTAGTTGCTTCATGTATGGGTGAGATTTTAAACATCAAATTTTGGTTTATAATAACTATACATTCACAGCTGTGCAAACTGGCTTTCCTCTTCTTTCTCAATTTATGACCATTCAATGAGAAGAACTTTATTTCATATCTAGAGACATTTTAATAAAAGCCTTCAGCTTTTATGTCCTTTCTTCAAATGTTTAACAGATGACCGTGTATCATTCTTGATTCTTAAAGAGACAGCTTGCTTCAGGTATATGAAAAACACGAACTTAATGTAAAACAGCAATGTATATTTCTTGGCTAGAGGCTGAGGACAGAAAAAAGCTTGCAATCACGTTAATGTTGGACTCCTGCTCTTTTAACAGAATTTTCCTGTATCTAACAATACAGTGAAAGCAGCTGTATAACTTATTGAGTGGTTCTTACATGTTGATCAAGGTAATAAGTCTGTACCAGTATTTCACAACCCTAGGAAATAGCTGTTGCCTTTTCTATTTACAGTTCTATTAAGTCACTAAACTTCCAGAGGAAAAGTGACCTGTCCAAGGTCATTTGTTTAATAAGTTGCTGAGCTAAGATTTGAACCCAAGCTATCTGACTCCAAAGTCATGCTTTGTTAAGCCACCTGATTGCACTTCATTTCCCACTAGAGAAACATATCAGCTGTTCACTCCTTGAGGTCTTTAAAAATCTCCGTTTTTCCATTTTAAAACCACAAAGTCATGTGCAGGTAGTTTAAAAGATTGTTGAGCTCAGCCATCCTGAATGTCAAGACCTTGTCTTTTCTGGGAAGTTTAGTCTGGTCACTAGTGTTTCAGAGATGCATATTAGTTGCAGCAATTATATTTCTCCATGAACAGAGCTCAGAGAACAGTACCTAGCTCTAAAGCTGTGTTTTTCTTTTTAAAAATGATTTATTTTATTTTTATTTATTTGGCTGCGCCAGGTGTTAGTTGTGGCATGTGGGATCTTTAGTCTTTATTGTGGCATGTGGGACCTTTACTTGCAGCATGTGGGATTTAGTTCCCTGATCAGGGATCAACTCGAGCCCTGTGCATTGGGAGCGTGGAGTCTTAGACACTAGAGCACCAGGGAAGTTCCTGTTTTTTCTTTTTTTTATTCCTTGGAAGAAGACTGACTTTTCCACTTATTAAAAGAATGTTGAGCCTTTACCGAATATATGCAGAATTGACCCCGGTCTATCGTATGTTGACCTTTGTTTACGAATTTCATTTGCTTATCCCAGAAGGACCTGCTCCTTGAACAATTTGAATGGTCGTGATGACATATGGTCATTTCACATAACTCCAATCTGTTGGAAGATGACTTGAAGATAGGGGTGCTTCAAATATCTTGCCTGTCTAAAACATTTTCTCTTTTTTCTCCTGTGTAATTTTGTGTGTGTGTGTGTGTGTGTGACCAAAAGCACTTAAGTCCTGTGATTCATACCAAGTGCTACTCTGGATTAGAACCATCTTTAGCTTATCATGTCTATGGTTTGCTATCCAGAAAGTTCTTGCTCTCTTTGAATAATGTAATCAAAACAAAAATAGATAAATTAGAAGTTATTTTATAATATCCACAATCCTATTACTACTCTGTGTATCAGAAACTACCTTCATTGCTTATAAAATTTTGAAATTTTAAAGTCCAGTATATTGTATAATTAGGATTACCTATAATTTAAATTAATGTTGAGTTCACAAAATTAAAACTCGCTACTTTTTTTTCTAAACCTGGCAGTTCAATTTACAAATAGTTCTTGTTATAAATTTAAATTTTTAAATAACTTTGAGGGGGGGATTGGCTAAGTGTTTAATTAACTAATTTCTCTTTAAATAGACTCATTTACAAACTTGGTTTTAAACTCAGCTATAAATGTAATATATTCAGTTTTCTTTTTAAGCACTTGAGGTACTTTACCAGATAAGTTTAAGCCTCTAATGAGCAAAACTGTCTTGAGAGTTCAAATATGTCATTTCCATCTAATAAATTGTTAAATATAGTAAATCTAATTCTCTTAAACGTTCTAATTCTGTTTACAAACTTAATCAAAAATCGTACACCTCAACTTGAAATCACAAGTCAATTACATGCTTGAATTTGGAATCAGAAGGCTAATCCGTCAGACTGTCTCCTATGCCAATTTTAAACCAATGCAAACACTTTAAATACAGAATATACACAGATTGTCCCAATGATGAAACATCTACTTTTGAACTTGACACAAAAGTATTAATACTTCATCATCTTCATAATTAATTCTAAACCATCCTGGATTTGGAAAGAAACTTAGTATGGGAATAGTTATATCTCAGGTGTGGAATCGGGCTTTGCATATTCAGAGTTATTCTTTTTATCTCAAATATGGATACCTGGAACCTTTTTTAGTTGTTGCTATGAACACAGAACTTCAAGTTACTTTCTTCGGATGAGGTTGTTGTATAAACCATATTTCCTGGGTTCAAGATATGTTTTATCTAATTGGCTCAGCTGATCTGTTTAGGATACTAGCCTATAATACATTTAACCAGGATGTAACTACCTGCCAAAACTTTGCTCTTTATTTTCTAAATTTCCTGATTAAATTATGGATCCTTCCTGCCTCTCGGCCACAATACCTATAGATATTTTAATAACATTTGTTGGATTCTGCTTATTTCTCATCTACATATCTGATTCTAAACATAGCCTTAAAGACATATTCATGACAGACACATTTTGGGGGGAATACATTGAAAACTGGAAACTAGTTTTAGTAAATTCTTGCTCAGAAATGAATATGGAAGATCATAGAATACTCCTTTACTCTATCTGTGTCAAATCGACAACTTAGTTTTTCTTTTCAACTAGTTATTGAAACTATTAGAAAGAGAAATTTTCTAAGAAGCATTTCCAGATACACCAAAAGCAACAAGAAAAGGTAGATAAATTATTCTTCATCAAAATTAAAAATTTTGTGCATCAGAGAATGCTATAAAGGAAGTAAAGATACAGTCTTATAGAATGGAAGAAAATATTTGCAAAGAATTCTTACAACTCCACAAGAAAAAGATAAAAATACACTTAAAAATGGGCAAAGGACTTGAATAGACATTTCTCCAAAGATGGTACACAAATGTCCAACAAACATGTGAAGAGACATTCCACATCATTAGAATTAAGGAAATGCAAATCATTAAAGAAGCATACCCATTAAAATATCTACAATTAAAAAAATACAGAAAACAATATGTGTTGACAAAAATGTGGAGAAATTGGAGCACTTGTATTTTGCTAGTAGGTAAGTAAAATGATATAGTTACTGTGGAAAATAGTTTGGCAAGTCCTCAAAAAAAATTAAATTTACAATTACCATATGACCTAGCAATTCTACTCCTAGATATATATCTAAAATAGATATTCAAACAAAAACTTATACCTGAATGTTCACAGCAGCACTGTTCATGATAGCCAAAGGATGCAAACACTCAAATATCCATCTACTGATAAATGAATAAACAAAAAGTGGTAAATCCATACAATGGAGTATTATTCACTCATAAAAAGAAATGAAGAACTGATCCATACTACAAAATGGGTGAACCTTGAATATATGCCAAGTGACTGAAGTCAGACAAAAGAGGTCACTTATGGTATAATTCTACTTACATGAAATGTTCAGAATCCATAGGAACAGAAAACATGTGATTGGTTTTCAAGAACTCGGTTAAGAGGTTTCCTTTGGGTCATGAAAATGTTCTGGAAGTTGGTAGAGGTGATGATTGAATGATGTTTTGATTGCGTCAAATGACACTGAATTATACACATTAAGATGATGAATTTATGCTGTATGAATTTTTAACTCAATTAAAAAATTTAAAAAATAAAAACACTTTTTCAACGAAGTTCCATTTTTTTTTTCTGTACTAAGGATGATATTAAGAATCAGATGATTGCCTGCATCTTTCTCATAACTTTTCTGGTGAAATTTTGTCACAAAGATGGAAGTTCTCCGTGTAAGAGGTGAACAAAATAGAAACAATGTGCTCCCAGCTATATAGGAGCAAAGTTTCCTGACTCTTCTTATGAGATGATTGACAATGATGATACCAAGTATGACTTTTCTTTATGGGGCCACCAGGAAGCCAGCTTCCTCTGTTAAACAGAAATTTTACTAAGCTTCAAGATTTAATTATCCAAGACTGAGATCAATAAAATTTTCACAGTATTCTGTATATGACCCACTATCCCCCTTTTTTGGTTTTAGCATCTGTAAATCATCTTTTGAAATGAAATGGCTCAATTCTTGTAGTGTCTTGCTCTAGAAACATTTATAATAAAAACTTACAATACATATAATCTGTGGAACAAGCTTACAAAATAAGTGGTATTATTTTCATTTGATAGGAAGGAGATTGAGGGACAGAGAGATGAAGTGAATTGGCCAAGCATGCTTAGCTTCTAAGAGGTAGAGCTGGCAGTCAAATTCAAACTCACTCTAAAGTCCAGAGTTTTAAACTAATGCTTTTCTATCTACCTCTCTTAGAATCAGTATATCAAACCTAGTATATTCTAGGTGAAGAAAGATGTGGCAAAGGAAGTTTGTGCTCATTAAATCTGTGTGCTTCTTTCCAATTCCCAGCTCTCTTTGCAGTTGTATTGATGTCTTGTGACTAATTCTGGTCTATTAATTGGGAGTAGAAGTAATTCGTGTCACTTCCAAACCAAGGCAATTAAGAACAAGAGTATTTTTCTTGCTTTCTCACTCATTGGCTAGGCTGAAAAGGAAAAACTTTGAGATGGTGATAGATGCAAGATGAAAGCAGTCTGGATCCCTGAGTCACTGTTAGAGGAAAGTTGTCCCCCTGCCCTCAAAAAAAGCAACCAGATCCACATTAGATTTTGATGTGAAGGAGAAATAAACCTTCACTGTGTTAAGTCATGAGTTAATTTGCTACCTGATGTGAAGAGCTGACTCTTTGGAAAAGACCCTGATGCTGGGAAAGACTGAAGGCAGGAGAAGGGGATGACAGAGGATGAGATGGTTGGATGGCATCACCGACTCAATGGACATGAGTTTGAGCAAACTTTGGGAGATAGTGAAGGACAGGTAAGCCTGGATCCTGCAGTCCTTCAGGTCACAAAGAGTCAGACATGACTTAGCAGCTGAACAGCAAAAAATATGCTACCAAAGCATATCCTAGTCTCTTCTACCTATCTCAGGATTGTCATATGATAAATGACCTAAAGTCTTGACTCAAGGAACAGGATTTTTCTAAAGGCTTTCTGGTGTCTCCTTAGTGATTGTTAAGGGCTGAATTTTGTCTCCCTCCCAAGTTCATATATTGAACTCAAGTACCTCCAAACATGACCTTATTTGGAAATAGTATTGTTATGGGCATAATTAGTTAATATGAGGTCAATAGCATGAGCTCTAATCCTAGATGACTAATGTCTTTATCAAAAGGAAAACCTGGACAGAGAGGCACTCACACCAGAAAAATATGTGAAGAGGAAAGTATAGATCAACGAGCCAAGGAGGGCCAAGTGTTGCCAGCCAACTACCAGAAGCTAGGATTGTTGTTATTATTGAGTCCCTAAGTCATGTCTAACTCTTTGTGACCCCATGGGCTGCAGAACACCAGGCTCCTCTGTCTTTCACTATCTCCCAGAGTTTGCTCACATTCATGTCTATTGAGTTGGTGATGCTATGTAACCATGTCATCCTCTGCTGTCCCCTTCTTTTGCCTTCAACCTTTCCCAGATCAGGGTCTTTTCCAATGAGTTGGCTCCTCACATAAGGTGGCCAAAGTATTGAAGCTTCAGCTTCAGCATCAGTCCTTCCAAAGAATATTCAGGGTTGGTTTCCTTTAGGATTGACTGGTTTGACCTCCTTGCAGTCTAAGGGGCTCTCAAGAGTCAAGAAGCTAGGGGAGAGGCACTAAACAGATTTCTTCTCACCATCCTCAGGCAAAACAAACCCTGTTGACATCTTGGGTTTGGACTTGTAGCCTCCAGAAATGTGAGGCAATAAATTTCTATTGTTTTAGACCTATTCTATTGTGTTTCACAGTTTGTGAAACTTTTTATGGCAGCCCTCGTAAACTAACACAACGATTCCCATAAGCTCCATCTCAGTGGAATTGCGGCTGGGATGCATTCAGACTTGGGCAGACTTGATGCCCAGCATGGGACCAGGCACACTCAAAGCTGTGATTCTCCACTCACTCCATTAAGAACGGCCACAAGCCTGTTAAGAATCCTTTGGGACACTGGATAAAATGGCCCAGATGAAGAAATAAGACTTGTTTTGAAAGAAAATCTCTTTAAAAGCAAACAGGGAAAGGATCATAGGGTGAAACAAAAAAAATTCAAGTGATAGGAAGTGTATTACAAATACATGGCATGGGTAGAGCTTGAGGCCAAGCAAGACAATTTTAAGGTCTGAAATTGAAATTTCTCACTAATAAATTTTTTACTCAGTGACAAAGAGGAATCTTGAAAGGGAGATCTCGCTAACCTTAGGGAGCTTGTTCAGACACTGCTAGCAAACTCAATCTTCCTGGGCCAGGCAGAGGTCAAGTCCCAAATGGAATCCTTTTTTTTTTTTCTTTCTGCCTGTGGATTCTGGCAACTGCCCTGCTTGCTTGAACTACTCTCTGCCTCCTAAGTGGGATACTTGAGGCTGGCTGCCCTCATGTCAGCAACTCTTGTTGAAAAAACAGGAACAAACCTTCTCCTATTCCAGCCTCAGAAAGTAAATATTTTTGTGCAACAGTATCCTTATTCAAGAAGTCCATCTGATCATGAAAAGCCCTGCCCTATACACCTGGGCCTAAAAATTGCCAGAAGAACATTTTTTTTCCTCTGAGCAAAAACTATAAAGATGGTTAACAAATCTCCCCAGATGACCCCAAGCAATATGCGTTGAATCCGACCTGAGCACTCCACCTTGTGTGCAATTTACAATCTTTATTATTTTCCTCTCACCTAACTTAAGTAGAAGTGGCTAAAGGGCTAGGAATAATGGGTGGTCCAGCTATTTCTTTACATAGGTGACTTTTATTCTCCAAAGAGAGAGTTTGGAAAAGTGCTTTACCTGCTACCCCTTAGGTTCCCTGTCTATGCCTTTCTTCATATACCCTCCAGCAAGGTTTGTTTACTGAAAGCTGTAAATAAGTAAGCTATAGATTGCCAGGGGGCCGTTACAAACCAGTGGCTAGCTCCTCATGGCAGGGACTTGCAGGGAGCATGATGCAATATAATTGCTGGCTGGGATCAAAGGGGAAGGGAAATCGTTTGAACAGAACTTTGGTTCCGGCTCCAGGAAGTGTAAGACTCCTTGCTTTTTTTCCCCCACTGTGTGCTTCCTTGTGCTAAAGGGGGAAAATCTGAGAAATGGAAATAGTTGCCTCTGTGGCAGTACACTAGGTCTCTAAGTTCAGGAAATACTTGCTAAAATATTGGGTTGGCCAAAAAGTTCATTTGGATTTTTCCATACGATGTTCTGGAAAAACCTCAAAAAACTTTTTGGTCAACCCAATAGCAATCCTCACCCTTCTGTCAATCAACAACCACTTAATGAGCACGTGTGTTTCATTCAATTCAGTTATTTGTGTAAAGCGATGACAGGGGCTATAGAGATATAAACTTGAAGCAAATAGAGTCCTGACCTCAGAACTTTCATAAAGAAAGAAGGAAAGATCAACATACAGGTAACTAATGCAAGACATATTGTGATGAGTATCTTAATCCAGTTCAATTTTATTAAAGAAATACTCATTAGATATTGGAAAGACAATGATAATGAAAAGACAGTAAAAATAAAAACAATAAAACTATGGCAAATTTATTTGCATGGGACTTTGGCTGAAGGATGGGTCTTTGGCTGATCCAGATGGGCATTCCAAGGTGGAAAGGGGGGATGAGGCTGCTAAGTTGAACACAGACTACTGAAGGAGTGATGAGATGAGGAGGGTGGAACCTAGGACACAGGTGGTAAGGAGGGTGGTGAGGAATGATACCATGTATGGGGCACATGTTGGAGGCGATTTCCAAGAGTGACAAACAGAGATCTCTGCTCTGAAACTATAGCCTTCAGCTTATAGGATTTGAGGTACTTTTTCTAAGAAAAAGATATAGAAAATTATGAATGCAAAATTCCATATGTAAAATGAAAGATTATTTTACAATAAGAAAAAACTCCATCAAATTATTGGAATCTTGACGATGAGGTCTCTACTCTCTGAGATCTTTTTAAGCATTTTATCAGAACTGCCTACATGGAAATGTTCATGACTGCAATCTGGCTTCACTCCCCCCTCACTTGGATGCTCCATGCCTCCTAGCATGTTCACCACTCCCAGGAGCCTGTTCTAATAAAGGGCCCTGGAGATTAAACCTCTTTAGTGTCACAGTAACTCTACCTATGCTGATCTCCAAATTTTGCTGATTCCTCAGTAAAAAGGTTGAGTGTGAACCCTGACCGTGGTATGGGAATTTGGTACCATGATTAGTCCCCTCTAAGTCAGGTGCTTCCTCTGAGTTGAGCATCTTTCCCTCATCCCGAAACACATGGTTAGAATAGGAAAGCAACAACTCCTTAAAAGAATGGAAATAAATAGAAGTTTGTGCTATGCAAAAAACAACTATGGTAAAGTTGTAAAAAAGATACTGGAGAAGGGAGAGGCTCTATGTGGGAGGCCCAGCTGGGAGACTGTAGGTCTGAAGAACTAAAGTCTTGGATAAAGCTGATGACTTTGGGAATATAAGTGAAGGACCAGCTGTGATTACTGTTACAAAGAAGGATTTAAGAAAACTTGGACCTTACAACATTCACCAGCATTATTATATCTATTATAACTTAGCACATTGCCAAATACCAGTCCCTATGCCGTTCACTATTTAAGTACAGATCCTGCAGTTTTGAGTTTTATTTCTTATCCATTTCGTGACCTCCAAGTGAGCCATGAATATATCTGTGACCTGTTCCAAGCGCATTCACATATGTCTGCCCACCAATTTTCAGGCTAAAGGTGTTTTCCTTTCTTTTTTTCAATGAGGTCACCACACATACCATCCTTGTACATCAAGGTGGCAGAAAACTGTGGCTTGATTACTCAAAATGATCTCCTAGTACAATCTTGGTCTCTCTTTGCAATGGCAATATTATTATTTCTTGAATACTAGTCTCTGGCCTCCTTATAAGTAACAGCCAGGTTAGCTTCTATATGTAATGGCTCCCTCTCAGGCTATAAAGCTTTGATATACCTAAACTAGTCTTTCACCAAAAGTTAGCAGTAAACAACTGGTCTATAAAGCTTTCCAAGAAGCAAGAGAACACCCACCTGGTTGCTATAATTATGACTTCTCTTCATGACGACCTTTGAGGAATATAGTTAAAAAGCAGAGATGCCACTTTTCTGTTTTTCTCCACTGTTTATTTTGCACAGTAAATTGCCAGCTCTGTGTTTGACACAAGAGTAAAACACTGCTGGACTTCTTGTCTCTAATTCTTGAGAGAGCAGCAAAGCATATACCCTTTAATTCCAACATAATCAAGAATTTATTTTCTACAAACTACATTTTACCTTTTTCCCTTTCACGTGGCTATTGGTGTTTGGAGTATTTTCAAGTTGTTTGAGAATGTGCTTACTTCAAAATGGGTAATATATTTCTGCACACAGTGTGAAGACAGAGAAATGGATACTCCAGGGAGGTTAAGGAAAAACCTACATGTGGCTGGCTTGTTCTCCTGGCCTGTGACACTATTAGTCAAAGAATGCTTAATTAGTCAATATATTTGTAAAAATAAATGCCACAATCCTAACTTTGGCAAGCCAAGTATCACTAATATAATTTTGTGCATCTCAAAAACTTCACGATCGAAGGGAATGAAACTTTTCTCACTACTTGAGGTCTGTTTTGGCAATACCAGTTTAGCAACTGTGACTCTGAAAGGCGTTGAGTGTGGAGGGCTTGTTCCTCAGGGGAATTTAAGAAACGGAATAATGGATTGTGCTCTGAGTAGTTATGCACTCAGAGATTGTTGAGATACTAATTAATTTATACATCTGCAAATCTCAGTTCAAATATTTCGTTTTTTTGTTAATTAAAAAAAATTTAAATCAGTTGATTTACAACGTTGTATTAGTTTCAGGTGTATAGCAAAGTGATTCACTTATATGTAAATATTTTTCTTTTTGCCCTCTATACTACTAATAGATACCATGTTATGGGCTGAGAAACTGAAGCTGAATAAAATATGGTCTTTTTAATTTATTTATGCTTATTTATGCTCTCTTTTGGTGCATGTTCTGATAGAGGAAGAAGCATTGTTCATGGATTATCACAAGTAGCCTGGAAAACTCAGTGGTAGCAATGTATATCATACAAGGTCACATGGGATAAGGGGTACTTGGCCCAGTCTTCAGGGAGTGGAGGAGGACAGGAAGGTTAAAGGAGGGGCAGCTGGAACTGAATATTTGAAATAGAGTAGGACCTAGGGGAACAATGAAGGCAAAGGCTGGGAGGCATGAAGCAGCATGGAGTGAGTGGGTAACACAAGCAGCTTGAATTTCTAGTGACTAAAGAAACAAGATAATGAGTAGAGGAGATAAGAGCAGAAAAGTAGAATGAGATAAATTCTGGAGATGCTTGAATATCATCCTGAATAGGTGAAACTTGATCCTATAGGTAGTGGTTGGGGAATGGAGTAGTAAAAGTCAAGAAGTGAGGGACCAGCATGCTTTAATTTGGGTTTAGCAGCCGGAGTGGAATTGATTTGAGAATGACCTCAAAATTCCCCAAGCCAGGCTTCAATAATACATGAACCGTGAACTTCCAGATGTTCAAGCTGGTCTTAGAAAAGGCAGAGGAACCAGAGGAACCAGAAATCAAATTGCCAACATCCGTTGAATCATCAAAAAAGCAAGAGAGTTCCAGAAAAACATCTATTTCTGCTTTATTGACTATGCCAAAGACTTTGACTGTGTGGATCACAACAAAATGTGGAAAATTCTGAAAGAGATGGGAATATCAGACCACCTGACCTGCCTCTTGAGAAATCTATATGCACGTCAGGAAGCAACAGTTAGAACTGGACATGGAACAACAGACTGGTTCCAAATAGGGAAAGGAGTACATCAAGTCTGTATATTGTCACTCTGCTTATTTAACTTATATGCAGAGTACATCATGAGAAACACTGGGCTGGGTGAAGCAGAAGCTGGAATCAAGATTGCCAGGATAAATATCAATAACCTCAGATATGCAGATGACACCACACATATGGCAGAAAGTGAAGAACAACTAAAGAGCCTCTTGATGAAAGTGAAAGAGGAGAGTGAAAAAGTTGGCTTAAAGCTCAACATTCAGAAAACCAAGATCATGGCATCTGGTCCCATCATTTCATGGCAAATAGATGAGGAAACAACAGTAACAGTGACAGACTTTATTTTCTTGGGCTCCAAAATCACTGCAGATGGTGACTGCATCCATGAAATTAAAAGATGCTTACTCCTTGGAAGAAAAGTTATGACCAACCTAGACAGGATATTAAAAAGCAGAGACATTGCTTTGTCAACAAAGGGCCATGTAGTGAAAGCTATGTTTTTTCCGGTAGTCATGTATGGATGTGAGAGTTGGACAACAAAGAAAGCTGAGCGCCAAAGAATCGATGCTTTCAAACTGTGGTGTTGGAGAAGATTCTTGAGTCCATTGGACTGCAAGGAGATCCAACCAATCCATTGTAGAGGAAATCAGTCTTGAACATTCATTGATGGACTGATGCTGAAGCTGAAACTCCAACACTTTGGCCAACTGACTCATTTGAAAAGACTTTAATGCTGGGAACGATGGAAGGCAGGAGGAGAAGGGGACGACAGAGGATGAGATGGTTGGATGGCATCACAAACAATGGACATGAGTTTGAGTAAACTCTCGGAGTTGGTGATGGACAGAGAGGCCTGGCATGCTGCAGTCTATGGGGTCACAAAGAGTTGGACACAACTGAGTGACTGAACTGAGGCTGGAGGTCAAGGGACATTGCATTAATCTTGGAGGGAATGGATGAGGATGTGGGAGAGGACAGTAGGAGAGAAGACAGAGGGAATGGGTGGGCATAGGAAATCTTCTGGTGTTGAAGCTCAGGGGAAGTTTGAGGTTGGGGATGGGATGTGGGAATCACCATGGTGTAGGCTGAGATTCAGGGCAGATTAATTGTGATTAGTATGTTCACATGGAGGGTGCTCAGTAAGAAGAACAAGAGGCTAAGCTCAGTCTTCTGAGGAATATGATCTCTTTGAGTGGACAGAGAAAGAGAATGTCAGTGAAGGAGACTGGTACAGAGGAAAAGTGACAATCAGCAGAGTGTGCTGTGACAAAAACCAGGTGAGCAGAGCTGGAGACATTTTAACAACGATGCTGAGTCCTCACATCTGGCACAGTGCTACTTAAGCTGGCATTAATTAATCCATCCAACAAATATTTACTGGGTTTCAACTATGGATCATGTATGTGAATGTTCCTAGTATTCTAACGTAATTTTCCGGAAGTAGCAGTAGTGTTAGTTGTTCAGTTGTGTCTGACTGTTTGCAACCCCATGGATTGTAGTCCAGCAGGCTCCTCTGTCCATGGGATTTCCCAGGCAAGAACATGAGTGGGTTGCCATTAACTACTCCGGGGGATCTTCCCAAGCCAGAAATCAAACTTGGGTCTCTTGCATTGCAGCCAGATTCTTCACCATCTGAGCCACCAGAGAAGCCCATAAATTTTTTTCTGAAATCGACTTGCAGATAACTAATCTAATGCAAGCTACGAGACAAGTTTATTTGATTTCACTCTGGCATGTGCTTCTCTAGTGTTTTGTTTTGGCCCCATCATTGTTTTCAGTTTATTTCTATTTCTAACTTTAAGATTTTTTAAATACAGTACAAGAAGGCAGAGACTTCCATCTGAGCCTGACATGCAGAAGGGCAATGGCAGAGATGATGACTTGGTGAAATAAATGCTGTAAAGTAAGGAAAGCATTTTTCTCTCCGTTCTTGGAGTCAGCAGGCTGGACTTTGTTGGGAGAGACTAGGGGTTCCTCAGTGTTGAATGAGAAAGATTGGTATTCATTACAAAGTTTTCCTCTCTCTCCCTATGCTTCTTGTTCCTATAATAGTCAGTGTAAACGTGTCATATTTTTTCCACACTGTTATGTGCAAACAAAGCTTAACACCTGCTTGGTTCCTGATGTGTGATGCTGAAACCCAACTGAGGTTATTATTCATGTCAGATTAGCAGTGGATTTGGCTTCTTTTTATCATTTTCCCATGTAACAGAAGAGAACTGGGTCCATTATAGGTAGTCAGGGGTGTATTATTATTCACTTAGTTGCTTTTTACTCGTTGGCATGTTGAAGTCCCAGGGTTTCCCAGGTGGCCCAGGTAAAGAATCACCTGCCAATGCAGGAGATGCAAGAGACATGGGGTTCAACCCCTGGGTCAGGAAGATCCCCTGGAGTAACCTGCTCCAGGATTTTTGCCTGGAGAATCCCATGGACAGAGGCGCCTGGTAGGTTACAGTCCACAGGATTGCAAAGAGTCTGATGTGACTGAGCGAGCACGCACTGGGAGAAGCAAGGGGGATGAAGCATGTTTCAATATAAACATAAACATCAGTAATCATACATCAAATCCCAATATAATTAGTGTATTTGAGCACTTGTAATTTCATGACCAATGTCTTATTAATTAGTGAAAAACATGGTCAATGTAATAGTCTCAGCAATATGCCCCATTCTCCTAGCTAAGAGTTTATGTACACAGATTTGTTCTTATGGTTAAAAATCTTATCATCACATTCTCTTCTTACTCTCAAAATACCATTAGGCTTAAAGAACTGATGTTTTTTTTTTTTGGTAACTTCCACATGGCATCTGCTTGAACTACCCTTCACACTACTGCATTAATTGGCTGAATGTTTATCTCTTTGCACTTGCCTTTTGGAAACTGATCTTTTATTGGTTCTCTTTCTCCTAAATCTACAACCACAGCCTGCTTCATCTGGCAATATCATTGTTTTTCACTTGTCAACATGGTGTAGTGGTAAGAGCATGGGACTTAGAGTCCATCAGGCCTGGGCTTGAGTTCCAGCTCTAGAACTTTCTAGACATGTGATCTTGAACAATTTACTTCAACTATGTGAGAGGCTTTCCAACTGTAAAATGGGTTAATTAATGTTAGCCATCTTATAGGGTTATAGCAAAGTGAGTAGCATTGTGGTACAAATGCTACCAAAGTCTTCTTTTTTATCATAATTTTCTTACTATAGTAGGAAGCACACAGCCATTAAAATCAGATGCATTTGTTTGAACTACATCACTGTAAGCCAGCTGCCTTTCTGAATCTCAGTTTCCTCATCTGTTAGATGGAAATATTAGTGTCTTAGAGTGCTGACATGCTACTTCAAAGATGGAGATAAAATATGTAAAAAATGTCATGATGATGCCTAATAAAGTGATAAAAACCTGCATATGTGCATGTATGCTCATTCGTGTCCTATTCTTTGCAACCCCATGGACTGTAGTCCATTAGTCTCTTTTGTCCATGAGCTTCCTATGTAAGAATACTGGAGTGGATTGCCATTTTCTCCTCTAGGGATTATTCCTGACCCATGGATTGAACTCGAATCTCCTGAGTCTCCTACATTACAGGCAGATTCTTCACCTGCTGAGCCATCAGGGAAGGCCAAAGTGATAAATATTGTTTATCAAATCTTGTCAAGGATTTCTACAGTGACTCAATCCCCACACCTAAAGCATCCCTCCTTAAAATCAATCTCTTGCCCAGTCTACAAGTATATTCAGTATCATGGAAGGCTTTAGCACATGTAAAACATCTGGTCTCCTGGACATGTGTTATACACAGTTTACTAATCATGGAATCCTTTCCTATTATTTCTTCTTAGGTACAGGTATAAATGTTTTAATAGAAAATATTTTATCTCTAAATGCACTTGAAATTGCCTGTAGTTCATGCCATATTGTTCGCCTATATTGAAGCACTGCTGGGAGAGAGCCATGCATGCCTACACTCATTCACTCATTCGACAATACTTGTTGTCCTTCAACTATGTCCTCGGCAATGCTATAGGTGTTTGAGATGATCAATAAACGAGACAGAGAAATGTGCATTTCTTTGTGAAACTTATATGCCAGTGGAGGTAGGGAGAGAAACAATGAAAGTGGTTACCAGTTTATTGATAAATTTTATGGAAAAAGGAAATACTAAGGAAGATTAAGGGGATCAGGAGTCTGTGGTGGAATCCCAATTTTCCATAGGGTGGTTAGAAGCAACCTATTGTGAAGCTGACATTTAGTCAAAAATTTTAGAAAAGTTACTCAGAAACAACTTGAAAGATATACTACCTTTTTTCTAACTTAATAAGATCCCAATATTTCTGACTTGATTACTACATCCTGCCTTGCCTTTGTCTTACATGGACGTCATGGTATTACCCTGTTCCTGTTATGTTCTCCTATTCCCAACCCTGGTTCTCTGTAGTTGACAATCCCACATTGCCATAAAATGATATTCCAAAACTATAGATTCAATTGTGTGACTCTCCTCTTCAAAGGATCCAGTGGTTCTCTAGTGCTTTCAGAATCAAGTTGATGCCCCTTGACAGGACCTAATGTCTCTGGAACGTTGCTCCAACTGCTCTTATGCCATCTCCATCATTAGGGCAATAATTCAACCACTCTGGATTTTCTATGTTTTGCGTTTGCCATCATTCCCATCAGAAATACTCTTTCCCACATTTTATGCCTATTAGAAGTTGTACTCATCTTTCAAGTCCCAGCTCTAATCACATCTGCTTTGTGGAGCCATTCTGTGCCTCCAAGTGAAGTTAATTGCTCCAGGCCTTTCTCTATTTCCTTGGCCCTGAACACTGTATTGTTAGTGGATTAAATAGTCATCGTCTCTTGAAGTTGTCAATTTTTTCTCTACAGACAATCGTTCTCACTTATTATGAAATTTTTTAGAGTTTAGCACACTTTCTGACCCACGGTAGGCAACCCTGCTTACATGAATTATTCGAAATGGACAAGCCACATCTCAAATTTAAGTTCCAGTTTCCTCATCGTAAAATCGGCCAATGACACAGGTTCATGTGAAATAGATAGGGGTTAAATGAAATTACACGAGACAATGTCTCATTAGTTGAATGCTTCTTGGGTGGCATCTAACTTGCCTTCAGTAAATATTCTACGCATCTAACTTTGTTTTCTAAATTGCCTTTTAATGGTGATGAAATTCCATCACCCATCTTTTTTAGTTCTTTTTATAGCATCATGGCTTCGTAATAGTCACTATTTTTTCTTTCTGGATTTCTGAAAGCACTTCTTCAGTTTTCTGTTTCTAAATGACTTTCATATAGTCTCTTTGGCTTAATTAATATTTTGTTTTTTTAGAGTAGGTTTTGGTTTACAGAAAAATTGACTGGAAAGTACAGAGAGCTCTCATATACCCCACACAGGGACCCACTCCCTCACTATCTACATCCCCCACTGCAGTGGGTAACTTGTCTCAAGTAATAGATGAACCTACATTGGCACATAACTTATCACCCAAAGTCCATAGTTTATATTAGGTCCACTCTTGGTGTGTATATTCTATGGGTTTGGACAAATGTATAATGATGTGTATACACCATCATAGTGTCATACAGAATAGTTTCCCTCCTGAAAAATTCCAAATCTTGTGTGTCATCCTTCTAATCTAAAAGACTTTTAGGGAAACTGAGGAAACTTGAATGTGATCTGTTGGTTAGATGGTAGCAAAGTATAAGTGTTAATTTTCTAACTTTGAGAAATAATTGTAGACAGACATTGCGGGTATTTAAAACAATATAGGAGAGTTACTTTTGCTTATAGGACATATAAATAAAGTATTTGCCTTTTCATACTGTTCATGGGGTTCTCAAGGCAAGAATACCGAAGTGACATTCAAAAAACTAAGCTCATGGCATCCAGTCCCATCACTTCATGGCAAATACATGGGGAACAATGGAAACAGTGACAGACTTTATTTTCTTGGGCTCCAAAATCACTGCAGATGGTGACTGCATCCATGAAATTAAAAGACACTTGCTCCTTGAAAGAAAAGCTATGACCAACCTAGTTCAGTTCAGTTCAGTTCAGTTGCTCAGTCGTGTCTGACTCTTTGCGACACCATGAACTGCTGCAGCATGCCAGGCCTCCCTGTCCATCACAAACTCCCAGAGTCCACCCAAACCCATGTCCATTGAGTCGGTGATGCCATCTAACCATCTTATCCTCTGTCATCCCCTTCTCCTCCTGCCTGCAATCTTTCCCAGCATCAGGGTCTTTTCCAATGAGTCAGCTCTTCACATGAGGTGGCCAAAGTATTGGAGTTTCAGCTTCAGCATCAGTCCTTCCAATGAGCACCCAGGACTGATCTCCTTTAGGATGGACTGGTTGGATCTCCTTGCAGTCAAGGGACTCTCAAGAGTCTTCTCCAACACCACAGTTCAAAAGCATCAATTCTTTGGCTCTCAGCTTTCTTTATAGTCCAACTTTCACATCCATACATGACTACCAGAAAAACCATAGCCTTGACTAGACAGACCTTTGTTGACAAAATAATGTCTTTGCTTTTTAATATGCTGTCTAGGTTGGCCATAGCTTTCCTTCCAAGGAGTAAGCGTCTTTTAATTTCATGACTGCAATCACCATCTGCAGTGATTTTGGAGCCCAAAAAAATAAAGTCAGTCACTGTTTCCACTGTTTCCCCATCTATTTGCCATGAATTGATGGGACTGGATGCCATGATCTTAGTTTTCTGAATGTTGAGCTTTAAGCCAACTTTTTCACTCTCCTCTTTTACTTTCATCAAGAGACTCTTTAGTTCTTCTTCACTTTCTGCCATATGTGTGGTGTCATCTGCATATCTGAGGTTATTGATATTTCTCCAGCTTGTGCTTCATCCAGCCCAGCGTTTCTCATGATGTACTCTGCATATAAGTTAAATAAGCAGGGTGACAATATACAGCCTTGATGTACTCCTTTTCCTATTTGGAACCAATCTGTTGTTCCATGTCCAGTTCTAATTGTTGCTTCCTGACCTGCATAGAGATTCTTCAAGAGGCAGGTCAGGTGGTCTGGTATTCCCATCTCTTTCAGAATTTTCCAAGTTTATTGTGATCCAGCCTAGACAGCATATTATAAAGCAGAGACATTACTTTGCCAACAAAGGTCCATCTAGTCAAAGCTATGGTTTTTCCAGTAGTCATATATGGATATGACAGTTGGACTATAAATAAAGTTGAGTGCTGAAGAATTGACGGTTTTGAACTATGGTGTTGGAGAAGACTCTTGAGAATCATTTGCACTGCAAGGAGATTAAGCCAGTCAATCCCAAAGGAAACCAATCCTGAATATTCATCGGAAGGACTGATGCTGAAGCTGAAACTCCAATACTTTGGCCACTTGATGGGAGGAACTGACTCACTAAAAAAGACCCTGATGTGGGAAAGACTGAAAGCAGGAGGAGAAGGGGATGGCAGAGGATGAGATGGTTGGATGGCATCACTGACTTGATGGACATGAGTTTGAGCAAGATCCGGGAGATGGTAAAGGACAGGGAAGCCTGGAGTGATGCAGTCCATGGGATCACAAAGAGTCAGACCCAACTGAGTGACTGAACTGAACTGAAATAAAGTATTTAGGATTCAGGATATCATGTTAGCAACTTACTCTCAAAAGGTTTAGGGAAAATAGTTCTTCATACTGTGTGCACAATTTTCTCCAAGTCTGAGATTATTTTTTAAAAGTTTGGAGAGGGGAAAAGAAGTTTATATGGAGAAGTCTGGACGTGTGAGCAGCAAACACATTAGTGGGGGCTTGTTTAATAGTTATGGGAAATGCAGCTCTAGAAACGTGACAGGGGAATTTGCCTATGATGGTGCCAATGCATAGCCAAAGCTGGGATTCTAGGAGTGGGGAGCTCAGACCTGACTTTGCATTTTCACAGTGGAATGTTTTCAGAGCGAGTACCTACTTTCCCTGGCTGGCTCCTTCCTCTTCTGTAAAATGAGGGGCTGGTGTAGCTCCCTTCCATTCTAAAATGCAATGCTGTGATTTCACCTCCTACTATATGGCAGCTCACCAGCAGCTAGCTCTGCGGCAGCCTTTGAGGCCAAGTTCTCAGTCCCCTGTGTCTTGCTGCCCCGAGGAAGTCTCTGACTGATGTGGTGCTGCTTCATTTGACAGTTTGGTCACCTTGGCTTGATTTAATTCTCCTCAGGCAGGAGAATTAGTGTCTCTGACATGCAGAACTCCAGGAAGGGAGTGCAACCGGGTCTAATAGTACAGTGACGGCTTCAAGAAAAATCCAGTCTCTCTTCTGGCCTGGATAATTCCAGCAGCGTGACTTGAGACTCAATTGCACACTGGCCACAGAGAACGTTTCCTTGGAGGGTCTCCAAACGTGAATTCTGGACATGATGGCAGAGCCAGAAGGTGACAAGCCAGATGGGCAGTGCTGGTGCATGATGAGAGCCCATCTCCCCACACCCCGGCCTGTCAGGGTTGGAGAACACACGAGGAAATGTTAGCAACCTCCACATGTATACATGCCAACCACACATAAAAATCAGTCATTCCAGTTGACATTTTGCCAATGGAAATTAATATGTCATAGTGTGTTGGGAATGCTCTCTACTTAATAATAACCAGACTTAAGAGAATGAGAACAATATGCAAGACTACTGAAAAATTAAGGGCAATAATCTGTATGTCATATTTTTCATATAGTGTAAATTTCCAAGTTCCAAAGGCTGCAGACTTTATATGTAATTTAACTGAGGATCTTTCCATCACGTGTTTGTTATTAAGAATCAGTGTTGTATCAGGAGGACTTAGACACTTGAGAAAGAACACCAGCAGGATTTAGGAATTTCTTTACCAAATTAACCGAGTGTCTGGCACATAATTGGTGCTCAATAAACACTCAGTGAATAGATATATAAAAGAATATATTTACCTGTAGTGGTGACATTCATGGAGGTGGACTCAAGTAGCTAACAATATATTTAAAACATTTCACAATTCAGGTTCTCACAAATTAGGTAGAATTCCAAACCAGACAGAGAGTTAATAAAAATTGATTGAAACTAATGATAATTATTTCCTGAATGAAATAGAGAGCTCAACCTGAGATCTTTTTCTGTTTTCTTGAACTCAGTTTCTCTCTTTGTCTTTTTAGCTCCAGGTAAGATAGTTTTGGGAACTTCCCTGGTAGCTCAGTGGTAAAGAATTGCCTGATAATGCAGGAGACCTGGGTTTGATCCCTGGGTCAGGAAGATCACTTGGAGAAGGGAATGGCAACCCACTCCTCTATTCTTGCCTGGGAAATCCCATGAACAGAGGAGCCTGGAGGGCTACAGTCCAGGGGGTCACACAAGAGTCAGAGGTGACTGAGAGATTAAACAACAAAAACAGGACAATTTTGGAGATATTGCCTCTTCTACACCCCCGCCCTCCAACCTGGCAGGTAGGGTCACCATAGTATAGACTGATTTTTCCCTATGTTTGCACTGAAATGTCTCTAATGCTGCTCAGCCTTGCTGCAGGGATGATGGCTTGCTTATAAAGCTTGGGTAATGAATAGCTCAAGATTTATTTTCACATTTATTCAGGACAATCTTCTCACTGTCACTGTGCCAACACCATCAGTACAACTGAATGTTGTATTGAAAAAAAAAAAAAAGCATAGCTTTGGAGAAAAAGAAAAAAGTTTGAGCATGAATGTCTGCTCTGTCATCATCAATTGCATGCATGACCTTGAACTGGTTACTGAACATATTTGAGCCGCATTTTCCTCTCAATTGTTGTTCCAGTTAAACAAGAACACATCTGTACAGAGCCTGGTACCTCCTAGGCCTGCAGTGTTAATTTCCTCCTAGTTAATTTCTAGGGGCCCACCTAGGCTTTCTTGTTTTGTGCCTGCCTTTCTCTGTTCTCCCTTCTCTTCTGTTTCTAACCTGAAGCAAATAAATAAATCACTAGTTCACCCTATCTTGGATTTGCCTGGTGGTTCAGTGGTAAAGAATCTGCCTGCCAGTGCAGGAGATTTGCATTCCATTCCTGAGTTGGGAAGATCCCCAGGGAAGGAAATGGCAACCCATTCCAGTATTCTTGCCTGGGAAATCCCATGGACAAAGGATCCTGGCAGACTATAGTTCATGGTGTCACAGAGTTGGACATAACTTAACAACTGAACAAAGCTTACCCTACAGTTGGACCATTCCTGTGATGTTGTAACTTGGTCAGCATCTCCTTGTTGATCTCATAGGGAAGGTGGGAGTTTGTGACTCTTGGAGGTGCCCCAGGTTCTCTTCAGCCAAAACAGAAGTCAGAAGTCTGTTATTTGAAACCCTGATGGTTTCAGTAGAAACTTGTATGATTTTTAAGTTCACGTTCATGCTTTAAATTCATACTCTTGCTCAATTTATATAGCTTCACATGAAAACTTTTCCCTCAGGGTAGACTCAAATTGCCTTGCCTCTTTCTGTGGGAAGTGAGACACCAGCCATTGCCACAGCTGATGCTCAGCATCATGGCTACCTCCAGACCCCTAGTACTGTTAGGTGTTATGGCCTATTTTCAAAATACGGGCTAGAGTGATTGTTTCAAACATGTCAGATAAAGAACACAGTGAGGGCTATATTATTTTAAAGAATAAATGTGTTCATCACCTCACTCCATGTGTAAATTTCTATTTAAATACATGTATATATTAAAAATGTTTCAGAGTACTACTTTCATGTGAATGTGAAAACAATATTTCAGTGAATGCTTATAGCCATCCACTTGTTTGCATTTAAATCACTATTATAGACATTATTGAAAATTAAAAAAAAAAGTAAAGAACACTCCACTCTCAGGGCTGTCCAGTGTCTTCACATCTTACCTAGAATAAGATCAGGGTCTTGATCCCCAGAGCCCAGGTGAGCCCAAGGGACCTGGCCTTGACTCCTCTGCAACCTCACTTTATTCTTGCCCTTGTTCACTGTGCTCCAGCCCCACGGGCCTCCTTTCTGTCTCCTCACACAGAGGTCAAGGTCCCACCCCAGGGTGTTCACGCCTGTGGTACCTATGCCTGGATGCTCCTCCCTCCATGGAGGTAGCTGTGTCATTCTACCTTCTACTCCAGTGTGACCGCTGCAGGGGAGTCTGACTACTCTGTCTAAATTAGTACTGGGGACCACCACTCTCTGCTCCTCAATCTGCTTTATTTTCTGGAACACATAAGCACACATTGGTCATTTGTTTATAGCCTGTCTCTCCCTCTAGAACATGGAATCTCTAGAATTCAGGGACATGGTTTTCTTCACCACGGTATCCCTTTTGCTGTGTTATCTCCAGAGCCTGGAAGAATGCCTGGCCTAGAGAAGGCACTTGGTAGATGTTTGGTGATTAAATGAAGAGAGAGTTTAGTTTAGAACAGTACTGAGGCTGTTCAGTGATTTGGTAAGAAAAGGGCAGTGAAACTACTTTTGTTCTAAAAAGACATCTAGATGCCACATCTCCATAATAAGGACAAGAACAACAGCAATGTAATAGCTTCAATTTATTGAACATTATGATGCCTTGCTCAGTGGGAATCTTCAAGTTGTTTGTGATCATTCATGAGCTTATAATTTTATCACTTTGGTCTATGTAAAAATGTGCAGTAGTTTATTAGAAGGTTATTACAAAGAAAATGTGCAGTTTTTATGCTACTAGACTAAGCGCATCATGAAAATTATACTCCCATCTATTGATGTACACAAAATGTTATGTCAGGTCCTCCTACAACTTCAGTCCTTTCCCCTGACACACCCCCAACACCCTACCACTTCCCCATCTCCTGGCAAACAAATCCAGACAAAGCATACTTGATCACAAGATTGGGATTCTGAAACCTGAGCACTAGAATGAGACAGATCTGATTCAAATGGATGTGCCCTTGGACAACTTATCTAAAGTCTCCATGCCTCAGTTTCCTCATTTTTTAAATGGGGAGAATTATAGTATCTAATCATGGGTACGTCTTATTTGATATATATAAACAAAATAATACATAATGTGATTAACATAAAGCTAACACTCAAAAATTGTTAACATTAGAAAAGAAGGGGTGGAAGGATTGGAGGTTTAAGAAAGGCAGTTCTTTTCTAACGTGAGATAAAGAAATATATTTAGAATATATTATCACAATTACACCAGAAATTCAGAGGAAGTTGACAATATGCTAATTTAAAATGGTGGCAGATCTCTGCTCTGCCGAATGCCTTATGAATCTCAAACGCAATCGTCCTGAGAGCCCTCGCTAGGGTCAGATACATGACTGGGGTTCTTTCAGGTCTCAGCCCCAGTGAGGGAGTCTTCAGAGTTTGTTTCAAGCCATTTTCTTTGATTTTTTTTCCTTTTTTTTCAGCACAATTTTCATCAATTGCTTTACAGGAAACCTTTTTGCTCCCCCCGGAACGGTGTGGGAGGAGTAGTTCCAGAATGACTAAGGCCTGACGGGCTTGCCTGTACATGGGTCAGATGTGAGAGAGCTGCCCCACGGGCGAGGGCAGACCAGGACCCTTTGTGTTCCTCAGAGGGAGACATTAAGGGTTCGTGGCCTTCTTTTAAAACACAGCCACTTCTCTTAAACTGCATGCAAAAGTAGGCATTACTGACCTCATGTGGGTATTAGGGCAATTTCTTTAGTATTCCTTTTATTTAGCATCAGCTTTTACTTGGAGGAAGAATATATATTATTTCAAATGGTTACATACACACACACACACACACACACACACACACACACACACACACACACACACCCCAGATACCTGTATATCTGAGGCTGAGGAAGATCCAGAGAGACCAAAATAAAGTAAAATAATCCAAGGACATATCCTTGAAATGATCTTGAGTCAACTCAATAACAAAACTTCATCTCTCTAAGGTAAATTTTATAGCCCGAGAGGAGGTGTTAGTGCAGACGTCTGCCATGTATATGTATGCGTGGTTGGAAGTGGGGGCAGGGCCACCACGATAAAGAAGGATAGAAACAGACACTAGTCCAACAGAAATAATTTTCTCTTTCTTGCATATCCTCCCACTCATAATAAAATATACTTTTCCAAATTACACATCAGCTGTTTGCAATGTCTGAGACCGAGTGCCTGGGCTGCGATTTTTTTTTTTCCCCCAGCAGGAAGCTAGGAAATGAGTCATAAAACATTAATACTGCCTTAAAATAACTTAGGGTAGGGTGATCCCAAGATGAACTCAAGTTGAGCACCAGAGGGAAGGAAGCTGCACCTCCAGAGGAGAAATTTCATTAAAGAGGACTTGGCCTTTCCCACGGAGAGCTCCGGGTCTGACTTCTTGAGGCTGGGAGGGTTGTATCATGCTGAGTGGGAACTCTGGCTGCTTCACACATGTGGGGAACACTCGACTTCTCAGAAACAGAAATAACTGAAGAAGTGAGGCAAACTTGATTCTAAACAAATGGATTCTAACCAATCTATTTTTAAGTTTCCACAATCTCAACTGAATTCAGGACTTCACTAATTTGGACATGTAATAAGTAGACTGGAATATTCAATAATGGTTAAGGGCATAAATTTAGGAGTCACACAGTCACACAGGTTAGAATCCTGACTTTGCCTTTAATTAGCTGTGACCTTGAATAATTTTTTTTTTTTACTCTCTCTCACTTCTGTTTTCTCTCCTGCAGATCTGGGACAATAGTAATTATAAAGTAATTTTGAGAATTAAATGAGATAATGAATGCAAAATCATCTGTGATTTAAAAGTAAAGCCATAATCCCTTTCATAAATTGCCATAATCTTTCACTCTACTTATTATAAAAAGTCCAATTTTCCATTGTATCTCCTTTCCCCGAGTTATTTCTGGGAATACTAAAGAAAACACTTCTAGTTCTACAAAACACCCTTGGAGATTATTCTTCCTATGAAAGAGCTCTGTTCCAGACTTCTCCTGTAACCTCATACCATTGTAGAACTCACCTCTCTGGGCTTGAATCAGTTAAAATGAAGTCAGCTAGGCCACATAGTGCCTTTGTGTGAATCAACAAAAATTGCCCTTTCCAGATAGGGTGAGGGTTTCAGGAGCAGACAGATAAGACCTTTGGATGAATTAGAAAATAGAGTCCTTTTTATCCAAATGGACTCAGCTCTACATCAGATTCATGGTTTGTTGAGGGGAGTACAGGGTGACTTCAGCCCCCATTCCTTTTACCAGTCAGATGCTTTTGTGCAATAAAAAATCAACAGAAGCATAAGTAACTCTGGGTAGTCCCTGGCTGCATGCAACAGAAAATCCCAAAGCAATACTGTCTTAAGCAAATTAACGGTTTATTTCCTGCTCATATAAAAGGAAGAAGAGCTTCTAGGGTGGATCTGACCACTTCATAGTGTCATTAGATTCCATAGTTCCTGTTTTTCTGTTCCACTATCCTAAATAAATAGCTTTCATTGTCAAGGTCATCTAATAATCTACAATAAACACAGAGCTTGAACTATCTTATCCAAGTTTGAAATAGAAGGATGGAGGAAGGGATGAAGATGAGCATCACAAAGATACTTTGGCATAAATCTTATTGATCAAAAATTGATCATATGAGAGATTTTAGGTAACTTATCCAGGGCCATATATGGTGATTCTGTTATTGAGTACAAGAAGAAAATGGAATGTTGCAGGTAGGCAATTGGAAATTTCTCAAAAGGCTTTTCTTGCTCCCAGTTCCACTTTGCTTGAAAACACTAACAGTCTGACTTGATCGATTTTAATTGAATGCAGAGAATAAGAAAACCATACTGCAGAAAGCTGAAGGCAGTTAAGCATGTGGGTTCTAGAGTCAGATTAGCTGGGTCCAAACATTGACAGTATGATAATTTCTTGGCTGTGAGACCTGGGCAGCTTTTGTCCTAACCTTTCAGGATATTTAGTTCCCAATCTTCAAAATAATAGGGTTGTTAGGAATATTGAGTGAGATAGTATACATGTAGCCCATTTAGTGCAGAATGGATGTATTCTCAGAAATTTGCACTCTCAAGGGTGTGAGAACAGATAGACTATGATAAACCTCTGGCCATGGTTTCTTGACGATACCATTTATAAGAATGTTGGTCTATCCTTCCATTCTGCAGCGATGTTTATGAAGTCCTTCTTATTATCAAAAGACTCACTAATCCCTACTTCCCTCTCTCTGTGTTGAAGGCCATGCTGTTTCCTTCCTGATAGTAGAAACTTTCACTTCCTTTGGGGATGCTCCTAATCCTACCCAGAGGCATAGTCTGAATTCCATTGTCCTGACAAGATGATCACAAAGATAGAAAGTATATCACTCCAAAAGTAATTTTTTTTCCAACTTGAGTAATACCATGAGTGAGTTCTAAAATCTAGTCTAAGTCCACATTTTGGAAACACATTTCTCTACATAGGCAAAGACAACATAGAGCTTGATTTCATTTGTAACACAGCAATAAACAAATACTTCATATCTTATTCTAAAAGCATCACAGGGTGACATCACAGTTTTTCTTTTCCTAAAAATCTATGAATGGAACTTGCTTTGTATCAGTAATATCAAGTTTTTTTTTTTTTTTTCTGATCATAATCCCAACCTTCCACTCCCTAAAGGTCCCAGAGGTCTCTATATGGAGAAACTGAAAACTGTCAACCACTTCCAAATTGAACTTCTGTTGCTTAAAGCAAAGAAGGGTCTCTTTCACTGGAGACCTCACTACAATATATATATAGTTCTTGCCAGTGATTAACATATGATAAGCACTAAAACGGTAGTTATTGTTCCTACCTGCATCTTTCCAACCACAAAAATTACTTTTCATAGCTTTGAATAAAGGGCTGATGTAAAATAAAGTTGCAGTATTGTAAAAATCATGATCATGTAAAAGTAAAGGTCCAGTGTTAATTGCAAAAGATAGTACATTCCTGTGAGTTTCCTTGTAGCCAGGACAAAGAAAGGAAACATGCCAAGCTTTATAACTAAGTATTCTCATTGTTCAAGTGAGCAATTTTTTTCACAGCAGTACACTCTAAAAGATATTTCCCCAATGGTCTGCTATAGAAAGCACTGAGAGACATACTAATACAGTGTCCTTGAAAACAGATTTACAAAATCTTTACTAATAGTTTTCATATGTGTATTTCTTATGAAAACTAAGAAAAGCTAAAGGTACAGGGTTATAGTGCAACTTAAGGCAATTCTAAAGGCAGCTAAGCTGAAGTGGAGGTCTGCCTGGACGGATGGGTAGATGTGAGAATGCAAGGGAGCAGGTGTAAGGCTAGTGTGTTAGGCCAGCTACCCCAAATATTCCTCCTTCTCCATCGTATGGCAAACATATGACAGTGAACTGTTCAGTGGCTATTTTCAGAGGATGTGGCAAAGACCAGAGGAGTTGTTGAGAGAGTTGAGGTATCTTTAAAACACCTCAACTTTATCTTTAAAATAAAAGGTGGGGGTATCTTTAAAAAAATAAACAAATAAAGTTTGCTGAGTGATTTAAATACACTTAACTACAATTTCCCTTTTAAAGTTTTTCTTATTGTAAAAATAAAATACATACAATATACAAATGAAATTGGTTAATAAAGAAACAAACGACTTACGCTCCTGCAATTATATGTTTGCATGCGAAATCACTTCAGTCGTGTCTGACTCCTTGTGACCCTATGGACTGTAGCCCACCAGGCTTCTTTGTCCATGGGATTGTCCAGGCAAGAATACTGGAGTGGGTTGCCATGCCCTTCTTCAGGGGATCTTCCCGACGGAGATCAAACCTGTATCTCTTGTGTCTCCTGCATTGGCAGGTGGGTTCCCTACTGCTAGGACCACCTGGGAAGCCTCATAATATGATTATGTGGTGATTTTAAAATATATCCATAAGTTCTTTGATAATCCTCTTCTCAAAAGGGGGAAGCTGATCCTCTCTCTTTAAATGAGGGTTGGATTTAGCAGCTTAATTCTAACAAGTAGAATGTAGTGACAGTGAAAACACATGAGACTTCCAAGCCTATGTCATGGAAAACCTGTGGTTTCCTCCTTGCTCTTGGATCCCTTGCTCTGGAGGAAGACACATGCCATTATTTAAGGATACTCGGAAATCTTAGAGAGGCCCACGTGGTGAGGAATTGATGCTTCCTACTAATAGACAACTAGAAACTGAGACCTCCTGCTCAGCCATATGAGTGAGCCCTCTTGGAAGCATAACTCTTAGCCTTAAACTTTCAGATGCCTGCGGCACTAGCCCTAGATGGCAGCTTGACAATGACTTAATGAGAGACCCTGAGTCAGAACTACACAGTGAAGTCATTCCCAAATTCCTAACCTGCAGAAGAATCTGAGATCATAAGTGCTTGTTGTTCCAAGCTGCTAAGTGTGAGGAGTAATTTCGTTATAAAGCAACAGGAATTTATATAATCACCATTAATACTCTCAGTATATTTTTTCAATTCTCTATTTCATTTGTCTCTGCTCTAATCTTTATTATTTCCTTACTTGCGCTATTTTTGGGTTTAGCTTGTTCTTCTTTTTCTAGTTTCTTAAGTTGTAACGGTAGGCTGTTGATTTCAGATCGTTCTGATCTGTTTCTGTGTCTCTTCTTGAATCTTTGAAGTAGCTGGTTGGCCTGTATTGTGAGTGCAGACTGCTCCAAGTGGGGTCTTGAAGAGCTCAGACACTAATTTCAGTTGAGTTCTGCTGCATCATTACTTACAAGTGCACCAAAATCCAGACAGCAGGGACCATGGTCCAAAACACTAGGAAGCAAGACGTGAGCTTACGAGCTGTATGATCATAAATAGGGTCAAGGCTCACTTTTGTCAGTTATAAATTTATGGGCTAATAATTCTTACCTTATAAGGAGGGTAGTGAGGATATAATCAAATAGCTTTAGTAAAAGTACAAAGTAAAAATATAAAGATAGTATCTCTTCCTAGAGCATGAGCATCATGGAGGCAGGGAACTATGCCTTTTTCTCCTTTCAGTGAATGAATTCTGTAGCAGCTTTGACTGGGCTTGAATTCTATATAGAAGCCATGGATCTCCAGCATCTAGCAAATGATGGGCACTTAGCAAATGTCAATTTCATGAAAGAACCAATTACTCTTACCTTGAGTGATGACATGTGTGACCTTTGATAAGAGTTCACCATCATATCCCTCTGCTATTCTTCCCACTAGTGCGGTTCCTTTATCAATAAGAACTCCTCCGGGTCAGTTCTTTCACAGACAGAGCCAGTACCAACACAGATGTTTGCCGTTATCTTGGGAGATGCTGTCCTACTGAGGTGACTGAGAAGATGCGGGAGAAAAATCAGGAAGAGGAGTAGCATTCACTTGTCAGTGTTTCTTCATCTGCTTCTTGTCATCTTTCTTGCCTCCCTAACTCTCTCTCTCTCTCTGTCTCACACACACACACATACTTGCGTGTCTGCTCTCTTTCACTCAGAAAGACACACACACACCTCCCGAGTATCACTTTTGGGCTGAAATCCAAAGTCTTCTCTTATCTGAAATTCACTGTGCATTTGCCTCTTGGCAGAGCCTACAAACAGCTCAGTGGGTGTTTTTATAGTCAGCACTAAAAAAAATTGCTACACTACTAATATAGTTTTCCTTATTGTTGTAACTGTTGGCAAGGGCAAATGTCTGGGGAGATTGACTGCATGAAAGGCTTCATTATGCTCCAAGAATATTTTTGATAGAATTGCAACAGCTCCTGAATGACTGTCAACTTCACCATGTGACTTACACCCCCTCTGCCCCTCCCTAATTGGTCCTCAAACTCACAAAAACATTCAGGTCAGTTGTTGAGCATCTGAATCTTTTCAAGTAATTAGTAGGTAGAATTACCAGATAGCAGGCAGTGTTTGCTTGTGATCTGTCAATCAGGGCTGCTTTAGGGGTAATTGTCACCTGGAATGGTCTTGTAACCACGTTCAGTTTAAAGTGTTGGGACTTCCCTGGCAGTCCAGAGGTTAAGATTCCACAGGTTTGATCCAAGGTCAGGGAGCTAAGATCCCATATGCTCTGCAGGAAGGCCAAAAAGTTAAAAAAAAAAAAAGTATCAGTAGAAAGTTTATTTCTGTCTTTTGTTTCCACTACCAGGTTGTGAGTTTTCCCTTTAAAATCCAGGCTCAAAGTAAGACAGATATTTGGAACATAAAAATTTCAAGGGAAAAATTTCCCCAGCAACCTCAAATATAAAAAAGCATTCAGGCATCCTTCCTCAAAGACTTGATAGGGTTATATCAACTCATATATTCAAGGGAGATACGTAGTATCTGATGAATGTAAGATGGACATTAAGCCTTTTACCAAGCAAAGTTTCACTTTGCCAGCTAGGTTGAGGACAGGCAGTGGTGCACATAAAGGTCTTCTAATGCTAACACTTGACTACTAATATTGGTGGCTGCTACCACCATTAGACTTCCTTCTTTTTGGCAACCCATGGACCTGTTTTTCTTAATTCTTCACTGAACTGATTTTTAGCTCAAGATAGATAGATGTGCCAAAACGACAAAGTGTATATTGAATAGACAACGTGCCTGGATTTACAGAGCACTAGCTCAGGAACACATTTTTCCATTAGCAGAGCCCGGGTCTTGGCTGCAAAGTTTTGTGACGGCTCTTGGGATCAGTCCTGGGTCAAGGTGCTGTGAGGTCCAGCTGACTGCTTCATTCTCAGAAATACCTTCACTTTTTGAAGTCCCCTTGTTGGAAAAAATCCCTCCTTGTTTTATATTTAAAGGCAGTGTCCCCTTTTCTTCCTTCTTATCTTTTCCTTTTTTTTTTTCTGACTCACATATAGAACCAAGATGTTGGGTTCCAGAAGCCCATATGCTAATTCACAGATGGTTTTTAGTGATAATTTTTTCCTTGCCATTTGAATCATTTAGGTAATGTGTTTTATTTTTCAATACAGAATAAAAAAAATTCTAAATAGACATCAGTGTCATATGGTACCTTACAATGTCTTCAGGTACTACAATCAATGTGGTTTGGATACAGATTTTACTATGAAGTTTTTCTTGGACTTGGTTTCTTGAAGAGTTCACTTAAGGATGAATTCTAAAATGCTGCTGATACAACAGCTCATATTTAACATTTTTTTCAAATTTATATCTAATCAAGATAAATATTGCAATAGATTCTCTTTATAGGTAAAAGAACAAGTGGTACTGGAAAAAAGAGTAACTTGCTTATAATCTTATAACCAATACATTCCATTAATATATTTTAAGAAAGCATAATCAATTTTTATTGGGGGAGAAACATAATAGCAAGGAGAGAAATGTGTTTTCACATGGACTTGTCATGGGCACTCAACATTTACTTGTCTTTAGTATAGTATCATAGAAATGAAGACTGAAACTTGAGAAAATAAACCCACTGGAAACTTACCTCCATAATGTGCAGATGATTAAAAGTCTCCCCCCGCCACCGCCCCCGCTCCCCGGCCGCATCTCTTTTATTAAATGGCCATCAGCCAATACACAAGTGATCTCTGTAACTTTGCATATAAAGAACAGCCAATTCATGGTATAACTAAGCTTCATTGCATAAGTCCTACTCTGTTGAGGATTTCTGATACATTCTAAGGCAACCTGACAGATGTGTCATAATGTCTAATCCCTTTAAACACCCAGAACACTCGGAAAGCGGATGTTTTAAAAGAGCAAATTGGAGAGCAAGCTGTTTTTGTATTGAGCTTTCTTCTCCACTGTCCACACTGCCCCTGAATCCATTCTTCTGCAAAGTATTTGGGGATAGGCAAACCCAGGCATTTACACAGTGATAGGGAAATGGGAGCTAGCTGGTGTGTCTTTGCAGCTGAAACCATAAAGATACAAAGACAGGAACCTAAATGAGCTTGCCTTTCCCCCAACAAACCCCTGCAGGCCTACAGTTTTATTAAGGAGGTCTCCTTTGGCCCAGCTACTCAGGCGCAGCATGCTTTCATAACTGAGTTAAAGAAATGCATCCTGGATAGGAGTCTGGGAGGGCCAGAGAAAAAAGTGGGGATATTCTCATAATGAAAGAAATAAGAGCTGCCCTCCAAAGATCCTTTCAAACCTGCTCCGTGTTTTGGAGCTCTGTACCAGATTTCTGGATTGCATAAATCCATGCTCAGCGATGGCACGCTGCCAGATTCCATGGAGGCCGGGAGTTGCTTTCACGGAGAGAAGTGACACCCTCGGAATTGCACACAGTTGTGAGGTCTGCTTCTCAGACATTTGGATTACTGCCACGAGGAAGGGAGGGAGGAAATTGGGCCAGTATGCATTCTGTTACAGACCAGCCTTTTGGATGACAGAATTCTTTCCAATCAAAATGCCATGGATTACTCCCTGCTGTGAGCTAATAGGGTGCTAATTAGCATATTTCATTTATTTACTTAACTGGGATAGAAACCATTGGGCACGTGGCCCACTTAGAATGGTTTCCTGGGGAAGACATGAACTGCTCTAAGCATTACCTCCATGCGTTAAGAAAACCAGTTCACAGAAGCAGAGCATGGGGCCCTCTCCTGCTGCCCTCCCCCTCTTCTTTCCTTCACCCCTCCCTTGACTCCAAACGTAAGCACAGAGCACAGACCAGGGCTTGAGTCTGACCTGGTCTCACTTCAGTGAGAACCTGAAATGAGGAATGAAATTTGCACAGCCATTTCCATCTCCATGGATGATTTTTGGCAACCTTGAGGACCACTCTTGACTTGCTGATTCACCTGTGATAATGACTCTTGGGCATCAGGGGATGCAAAGGCCTCTCCTGATCTCTTCATCACTCCCTCTTTCAGACAGTGAGCCAAACTCACACAGTGAGTGAAGATGGTTGCTGGGTTCCAGAACCCTCTCTGGACTGTTACTTGGGGAATCTTAAAACACCTGTTTGCCATGATTTCCTCCTTACTTAGGGAAGAACACATTTTACAATATGTTTCCTGAAAGTACTTTCAGATACTTAGGCATTCCATGTCTGCTCATCTTTCTAATGGCATATTTTCTTTGTTTGAGGGCAGACCATGAGCAACACACAATGAAAACAAAGCAGCCAAAACTCACTAAGCAAAGAGAGTTGGACGGGCATTTCAAACGGCTTTCCCTTGGCGTGGAGGCCCGTTGCACGGAGCAGTAATACTGAGAGGCGGGTGTGCAGGCGGCCAGGGCTCTACAGAGAATTCTTGACTGGGCCAAGGCTCAAAAAGCAGACTCACTCAGTTAAAATACTTCTTGATAACTTGGTAGAAATACATAGGTGTAAAGGGTCTTGTGGTGTTTCTGCAGAAGACTATTTTCCAAGGACTCAGTTAACAACACCAAAATCCACTCTGTTGTCCAAGCCTGACAATCTCGGGGTCACCCTGAATGTTCCTTCTTACCCTAATCAGTCACTGAGTCATGTCAATTTTACTTCCTGGCTGCTTCTCAGCCTTTCTAGTCTCTCCCCCCCCCCCGCCTTTTTTTGTCTTTGATCACTGCCTACGTCAGTGTTAGGTCACCTGTCACCTCAAAATATGTCCTATGGACTGGAGCATCAGCTTCATTGGGGAGTTTGTTAGAAATTCAGGATTCAGTGACTTTCACTCCCACCCAGGACAAATCAGAAAGTGCATTTTAACAAGTCCCCCAGGTGACCTGAAAAGTAAAAGTGTTAGTCACTCAGTCGTGTCATACTCTTTGTGACCCCATGGACTATAGCCTGCCAGGGACCGCTCTCCATGGAATTCTCCAGGCAAGAATACTGGAGTGGGTTGCCATTCTTTTCTCCAGGGGATCTTCCTGACCCAGGAATGAAACCTAGGTCTCCTGCATTGCAAGCAGGGTCTTTACCATCTGAGCCACCCACAGGTTAAATTTGAGGATTACCTGAGTCAGCCATCTAGTATCCTTCCACCATCCATTTCCTCTCTGTTACACCTTCCTCACACCTTTTTTATAGCCCAAAGATCTGATTGTGTTATATTCTGCTTGAAAGGTTCCATACTTCTCCATTAAACACAGAATGACATCTTGGAGCAGAAATGATATTGTAGCCCCTGATATAAGGTAGCCCCAAGATATAACTATAGTTTTTTGTACAGAACATAGTTTCTATGTCAGGGTTTTTTCATGTGGTCTGATGGCGGAAAATGTTTCTAGTCAATTCTAGGAGAACTTGATGATTTTCTCTGTCACTTCACATTTAAACTCAGTTAGTCACGATTTGCCACTTTTTACATTTCACCTCACCATGGCATCAAAATTTCAAAGGACTTAGAGTTTTGTCATATCATCTGGAATGAAATTAACCATTTGTGGTGCCTTTCCCTGGAGCCTGGCCATTGCTCCATGCTGGTGTCTGCTAAGCAGCCATACTCCCATGGTTCCATCCTCTCCCCGCTTTCATAGTCTCTGCTGCTTTCTCTTGTGGCACTTTGTGAAAACCAGGGAATCCCCTTTGGGCCAGCTGGCTTTCTCTCTTTTTCAGTTAATTTGTGAACTCGTCTTGGGGGGCAGAAAGACTTCTCTGTGTTTTGTAGCTGAGAGAGCTGTAGTGGGGCTGCCTGGATCCTCTGGAACCCAGACTCCCCGCAGCCATCTCTCTTCTCTAGCATTGGTGCCGGCATACCTGAGGTTTCTAAATCTACTTTTGAGCCCTTCTTCTCACTTTTGCCACTCAAAATTTTGCACTATGCCTACTGGAACCATTATCATCTGAAATGACACTTATCTCGGTATTTTCAGGCTCTTTTCAGAACACGCTCTTCACCTTTCACCTAAATAGTGTCTAGGTTCCCAAGAAATAAATGAATAATAATAAGATTCTAACATATACGTATAAAATGCTTTGTGCATTACACAGCTCTTTAAAATTCTCCTCCTCCCTCAACCCATTCAATTTACACAGGTAGGTAAGCTAGATGGCTCAGGCAATTATTCCCAGATGGAGAAACCTTATTTTAGAGATGTTAAGTAACTTTCCTAGCATTACCTGATGCCTAAAAACTGGAGGGAAAAATAACCTTGAGGCCTTCTGACTCTGGATCTACCAATATTCCTTGCAATATATCTTACAGAAAACTAATTTCTGGTTCTTCCCCTCAACTCACATGGTTTTTATGCAGATCACTTACACTCCCTGCACCCATGCCAATCACATTGTAAAATGCTTATGAGAATGATACTCTCTGCTAGGTAATTATGATATGCTTTGAGCCCCCTGGGAGACAGAAAAACTCTAGGTAGCATTTGCATTTCTCAATTTTGTCCAGAAATTTTCTCCCCCTTTATTTCTACATTTCTTATTTTCTTTCTTAGGTATTATGCAACCTGGCAGGCAAGGATTCTTTCCTCACCATCTTTTATTTCTTCATAATAATTAGTGCTATATGGGGTAGACAGTTGGTAACTAGTGATTGCATACCAGCTTAATAAATACATAGAATCTTATTTGTGTATTTGCTGAACCATGTGAAAGGCTCTATATCTCTGTGAAGTTTGCGATATGTCTTGTTGCTTTATTCCAAAATATCATAATTTTAATATAACAAGCTGTTTCTTAATTTAAACCACTGGTACTCAGCTTCAGAGCTGCAGCTGTATCTTGCCAGAGGTAACATCAAGTGTTCTTGTTGAGGGCAACATCCTTCCAAATACAGCTGAAAATTTCACATATTCAGCAGCAATTTATTATTCTCTCATTCATGAATATCTTACTTCAGTCGTTCATACATAAATAACTTTACTAATGAATGAATTTACTTATTCCCTCACTGATTTGTTTCAACTTTTCTCAGAATGCTCCTTTTGGAAATCCTACCTAATTTCTCAAGTCCTGATTTCATAAAGCCTAAAGCTTTTTCTCTTCATCTCAAATTGATGCAATCTTCTCTTTATAAAAATTCATCATATTCTAGCATTTATATGCCTTTACTGTTTTCCTGATCAGGATTGAAGTCCCTGTAAGAGTAGAAACAGTATGTTGCTCTCTCTTGACCCACAAAATGCCACACGTAACTGCCCAGTGACTCTCTGAGTTTGGTTAACTGAAATAACAAGACATTCTAATTTTATTTTTGAACATGAGAATGGGATTATTTCTTGCTGGAAATATTATGGCAGCTACTAATTAACATTTTAGTGTTACAGCTTACTTCTCCTCCTAAGATTTCAACCTAACAACTGAACCTTCCAGAAATGCCAGTGAGTATGCTATTTGCAAGAAAATTACAATAAGAAGGGAAAGAGAGAATCTCTGATCTCTTTTTTTTTTTTTTTTAGTGCCAGGTTGCTCTGGGCTTAAGTGATAGAGAGAATTTATGAGTCACTCTAAGTTGTTGGTCATATACTAATACAATTATTTATATGCTTTCATTGCTAAGGTTTTAAATTGTAAATGTATCCACGTCTGGTATCCGTTCTGCTCCCCTGAGCATCCACCTACTATCTACTGGAAAATAGCCATGAATCTTAAGAACTAGTAAAAGGCAGTCTCATTGAAGGCCCCAATCAAGAAAATATTATTTACTTATAGAAGGAAAGCTACCTTTTAAACTGGACACCATGAGTTATAAAATACATTACTCTAGTGAATACACTTCAAAATGAGATTGGGACTACATTTTATTTCCTTTTTTATTTAGATATGATTTACAGTACCCTGTTAGTTTCAGGTATATGGTGCAGTGATTTGGTTGCTTTTTTTTTTACAGATTATATTTCATTATGTATTGTTATAAGATATTGGGTGTAATTCCCCATGCTATAGAGTAAATCTTTGCTACTTATCTACTTTTTGCATAGTAGTTTGTATCTATTAATCCCATACCTTTCCCGCTCTCTTGCCCTTTTGTACTCACACATTTTTTTTTTTTTTTTAATCTCTGTTGGGACTACATCTGCAATGTTAGGAAACACACTGAAAAACAGTTGTGACTATCTTCCATATATTATATAAATGAGAGAGGGCATATTTCGGGCAACTAGTACACAAAATAGTATAGTTGTCAAGGCTGCTGACCTAGTGCAGAGGTATAAATTGGCTGCGGTATCCTTATTTACTCAGAGTAAGACCTGATAAGAAATTATGTGAAAGTAGGAGTCAAACTCTTAGGTTTATCTCTCTTTCCAAAGGACCAAGCTGGTCACAACATCTCTGAATCTCACTGTTATGGACTGAATGTTTATCTCCTAGAATTTGTATATTGAAACCCTATCCTCCAATGTGATAGTATTAGGGGGTGGGGCCTTTGGGAAGTATCAATATTAAGATTAGACAAAGTCATGATGGTGGAGCCCTCATGATTGTGATTATTGTTCTTGTAACAGTAATTGTCTGTAATTGTCTCTTGTTCATGAGACAACTTGCTTCCCCACTCTGCTCCCTGATGTATGAGGATACAATGAGAGGTTGATGGTCTACAGCCCAGAGGAAGGATGTAATCAGAACTTGTCTAGGCTGGCATCCTGCTTTCAGATATCTAGGCTCCAGGACTGTTAGAAATAAATTTCTATGGTTTATAAACCCCTCAGTCTATAGTACTTTATTAGAGCAACCTGAATAGACTAAGACTCTAGTGCTTCTTATTTGACAATATAAGGGAAAAAAAGAAACTGTATTTGGAAAACCAAAAGCATGCATCAAACCACATATATCTCCTCCCACCTTCTTTCTGGGGCTTAGTGGTATGTGTGGTTTTAGAAGAAAGCCAGATCATTTCTCATGAAACGTCCAGTGTGGGAACTTCTTTTAAATGATGCTCTCATTCCTCAGCTTATCCAAGGATTTCCTAAAGGTCATTCTGGGGATGTGTCATTTCCTACTGAATGTGATACAGGAGGAAAGGGAGGAGATGATAGGGCTATAAGCTACAGTTGCTGTTAAAGGGAGTATTGTATTTTGAGAAGTGCAGTGAGTTATATGAGCCAAGGATGTGGCCAGGTTTGCTGGCTGCAGGAGTTGGGCAGTGAAGTTATTCTTCAAGAATATAATTATAAAAATTGTTATTCTGAGGATGGTGAGCAGTACATGGAAAATAAAATCTTGGAAAATTTTAAACAGTTCCTTTATGAGCTTAAAAACCTTCTAGGAGCTGCAGTTTTATGTTCTATAGCACAACAATCCAAGGAAGCAGGAAACTTCGTTAATCAAGGATGGGAGTGGCAGATTGGTGGACGTAAATTCTCCCTCATATTCTGATTTCCAAAATGTGGCTCTTATCCAGTATTTTGAGGGTCTTTGAACTTATGAAATTAAAAAGGAAAAGTGCTCAGAGACTGACAATCCTCCTCGCCTCCTGCCCAGGATTCCAGGATGATCTTGCCTTCTACAGTCTAATAACCTTCAATGAGATGAGCTGAAAGGCAATATGATATTTTCAAGAATCAGAACCCAGAAGAACACCAACTCAATTGGAAATAGATGTTGTCAGAATTGAGCTTCTCTATGCCCACTTCAGCATATTGGAGAGGACATGACATTTGGAGTGAAAAAAATAAGATGCAGGATTGGCCTATGAGTTCAACCAGCTAACATAAAATTATTGGAGAAGAATGTGCAAAACAGCAGAGAGTAAGGGGATAGAGGACAGAGACCAATGAGCTGTGAAGTGAGTGGGTGGTTTGGGTTGCCTCAAAGTCACTTATTGTTGTTGTTTAATCAATATGTTGTGGCTGATTCTTTGAGACTCCGTGCACTACAGTCAGGCTCCTCTGTCCATGGAATTCTTCAGGCAAGAATCCTGGAGTGGGTTACCATTTCCTCCTCCAGGGGATCTTCCCTATCCAGGGATTGAACCCATGTCTCCTGTGTTGGCAGGCAGATTCTTTACCACTGAGCTACCAGTAAGCCCCAAAGTTACTTACTCCAGATCTTAAGACAATATAGGTCAAACTCCTTCCCCAGAACTTTCCGTGAAAAAATTATATGCCAGTGTTTTCAAATACACATGTCTTGGAGTTGACCTAAAGGTGATGGTATCAGGTAGTTGATAAAGGCTCTGTCTCATGGGATATCAGCTAGACATGACACATTCACATATCATCAAATAGGCCATGTCTTCTTGGTTTGAGTGACCATTTGGGATGTTCAGTGAGAACTGAATGACTGTAACTTGAATGGTCACCCTTTACTCATCATCAGATATAGGTGAGGCAGCAGGTGTCCTGACTGTCTTATTTTGTAAAGACTATATCCCTTTGAAGCTACCAGATCATTGGGAGCTGGTAATGTTCACATTGATAACTGTGATTTTCTTGGAAGAAGTAGAACTCTGAGTTTTTTTTTTAAAGATCTGGGATTCACGTAGTATGAATGAAAAGCATGATGGCCTCCTTCTCTGAGCTAATGTCCATATACTTATTGAGCATCTTGTTCCTGGCTTTGGAGAGACACAAAGCTTTGGAAAGACTCAAGTGCAACACAAATTTTGTATTATTTGTATAATTATATTGCCATATTGGGCCAAATCCTCAGGAGTTTTTGCTAAACAAACCTTCTCAAGAGGCTTCTGAGACTTGCCATTTAGAGCAGAGGAAATTCAGTTCTCAACAGATGCAAACAGTACCGTCATCAGGAAGCTGAGAATAAAAGAAAGCCTGGGTTTTCCAGAACCTCGGTCAGGACACCCTGATTAATAAAAGCCTAGAACAAAGGGACATGTGTGCAGCAAGTAATGGAAAGCCCTAGTTTCTTGCTATCTCAGCTGGAGGACGCTGGTTTCTTGGATTACTGATATCTCAGGAAAAGAGCAAGGGCCTTAGGACAGGGTAGGAATCTGGTAAAATAGCCTAGAATTTGGTCTTTATATGTGCCATTTGATGCTTTTAAACTGTGGTGTTGGAGAAGACTCTTGAGAGTCTCTTGGACTGCAAGGAGATCAAACCAGTCAATCCTAAAGGAAATCAGTACTGAATATTCATTGGAAGAACTGATGTTGAAGCTAAAGCTCATACTTTGGCCACCTGATGCAAAGAACAGACTCATTTGAAAAGACCCTGTTGCTAGGAAAGATTGTAGGCAGGAGGAGAAGGGGATGACAGAGGATGAGATGATTGGATGTCATCACCAACTCAATGGACATGAGTTTGAACAAGCTCCGGGAGTAGGTGATGGGCAGGAAAGCCTGGTGTGCTGCAGTCCATGGTGTTGCGAAGAGTCAGACACGACTGAGCAATTGAACTGACTTACCTGCCATTAGCTCTGAGACTGGCTATTCATCTGTGATGTAGGCCCAGGCAGCTGGTTAGTCTGAGCATTACCCTTCTACTTCTGGTAGATAGGGACTGGAAGTCATTTCCTCTTGTCTCATTGGCCAAACTGGGTTACGTGCTTATCTTTGAACTAATCATTGTAGTTTCACTAAGGAAGATGAGTTTCACTAATGGGATTAAGTTAATCAGAGCCCTTTACAGATATTTAAGCCACTAATTACTTTTGCTAATTTGAAATAAAATGTATATTGATACTTAAACATACTCATAATTTTTAGTATAGCTGAATTAAAATACAGAAGAAATCCTAGTTGCCTATTATTTCCATGAAGCACTGAGTAAAGCATAAAAGACTTGCCAACTTGGTTAAATTATTTTATATAAAATACATTGATGGCTGAAAAACACTTATTTTCAAATAGATGCCTGGTCATCAAGATGTGACCTATGTGAAACCCTGCTTTGAAACAAGAGGATAGAATAGATAAAGGTTAAAAGATCCTTTTGTCTCTACAATACTAGGGGAAAAAAATAAGAAATATTTTACATTCTTCCTAGCACAAAACAAATAGTAAAGCCACACAGTTGTAACATAATGTCTTAGTCCATACAAGCTGTTATAACAAAATTCTGTAGACCAGATAGTTTACAAATGACAGAAATTTTATCTCTCCCAGTTCTGGAAAGTTCTGAAGAGAGTCCTCTTCCTGGTTCACGGCCAGTGCCTTCTCACTGTGTCCTCACATGGTGGAAGGGGTGAGGGAGCTCTCTAGAGCCTCTTTTATAAGGGCACCAATCTCATTCATGATGGTGCCACTCTCATGGCCTAAGCACTTCCTGAAAGCTTCACTTCCTAATACCATCAACTCTGAGGGTTAGGATTTCAACATATGTATTTTGAGAGGACACATGCAGACCATAGCACATAGTTTTTCTCCTAGTAGATGATCTGATGCTATAATCTATTAATGCATGCATGCTCAGCTGATCACTTGTGTCCTACTCTGTGTGACCCCATGAACTACAGCCTGCAAGGTTCCTCTGTACCTGGAATTTTCTAGGCTAGAATACTTAAGTAGGTTGCCATTTCCTCCTCCAAGGGATCTTCCCAACCCAGAGACTGAACCCACGTCTCTTGCATCTCCTGCATTGGCAGGCAGATTCCTTACCACTGTGCCACCTGGGAAGCCTATTATCTTAGCAGGGAATGGGAATCCAGAGGGAACTGGGTTTTGGTATCTCCTTACAAACTGGGTTATTTTGGTTAAATCATTTCAGATCTTTGAACCTGTTTCCTTACCTATAATATGTAGATAAAATGGTTACCCTCCAGTTACCTCTGCCATGAAGATCAAATAGGGAGGTAATAAGTCTAAAAGTATAAGATAATATGTCTAAACTATAAAACTGTCTAAACTGTAAAAGACTTTCTGAATGTATTCTTATTACTAATACTATTACTTGACTACTAAATTTATTCAAAGTGAATTTGCAGCCTTGACTAAGTTATTTAACATATTTCACTCTTATTTTCTGTTCTTAGACTACGAGGGTTTAAATCATATGAGCTCTAATATGTCTTTCAGCTCAGCTTTGGGGTCTTTTAATTATATTTTTTCTGATAACTATTGAAAGCTGTTTCCTCGCTGGACAGAGAGGTAGGGAGGCATGGGTTTACAGTGGCCAGCTTGGACAGTGATGCTGAGGGTCAACTACACTATATTTCTGATACATTTCTTTGGAATTTTAATGACAGTAATTGCAATCAATGTAGAGTTTTCTTTGATGTCCTGAGTTGTTTTAATTTTTAAATGCAGCATTGGGTATATAAAAATTTGCAAGTTAGTTTCTGGGCATAATTTTTGAGAAAGAATGTACACAACTCAGAGAACAGATGAATTAGACAAAGACATTCAATTTAGAGGCAATTTCAGGAACAGAATTCACATATCTTGATCTCCATGAAGCAGGATTTGCAATTATTATGTTCTTAGATTTAAAGGAATAACTGAATTAGTGAGACCATCGAAACTAGTGAGAGAGGGTTGCCTTTGATAGGTTTTGAACTATCTAGACAGAAAAAAGAAAGAACAGCTCAGAGAATTAGGACTTTGAAACAGTGAACTATTAGGTTTATGAACTAATAAAGGAGTGCTATATGAGAATCTTGTCTATGTTTTCATTCTAGACAGAGCTTTCAATTGTTCATATTTCCAGACCACAAATACAAATCTCTTTGGCAGAGATGATGATGACTACTGCATAATGACAATAATAGCTAACATGCATCACTTGCTTATTCTTTGCAAAGCCCTAGGCTAAGTCCTTTATATGTATTCTCTCATTTAATCCTGAATAAAAGTTCATGTTCTTTACCATCTGAGCCACAGGGAAGCCCATGGGTACGATTCTTTTCTCTTCGTTCAGTTCAGTTTAGTTGATCAGTCGTGTCCGACTCTTTGCAACCCCGTGAACTACAGCATGCCAGGCCTCCCTGTCTATCACCAACTCCTGGAGTTTACACAAACTCATCTCCATTGAGTTGGTGATGCCATCCAACCATCTCATCCATTGTCGTCCCCTTCTCCTGCTGCCTTCAATCTTTCCCAGCATCAGGGTCTTTTCAAATGAGTCAGTTCTTCGCATCAGGGGGCCAAAGTACTGAAGTTTCAGCTTCAACATCAGTCCTTCCAATGAATATTCAGGACTGATTTTGTTTAGGATGGACTGTTTGGGTCTCCTTGCAGTCCAAGGGACTCTCAAGAGTCCAACACCACAGTTCAAAAGCATCAATTCTTTGGCTCTCAGCTTTCTTTATAGTCCAACTCTCACATCCATACATGACTACTGGAAAAACCATAGCCTTGACTAGACAGACCTTTGTTGGCAAAGTAATGTCTCTGCTTTTTAATATGCCATCTGGGTTGGTCATAACTTTCCTTCCAAGGAGTAAGCGCCTTTTAATTTCATGGCTGCAGTCACCATCTGCCGTGATTATGGAGCCCAAAAAAATAAACTCTGCCATTGTTTCCCCATCTATTTGCCATGAAGTGATGGGACCAGATGCCACGATCTTGGTTTCTGAATGTTGAGCTTTAAGCCAACTTTTTCACTCTCCTCTTTCACTTTCATCAAGAGGCTCTTTAGTTGTTCTTCACTTTCTGCCATAAGGGTGGTGTCATTTGCATATCTGAGGTTATTGATATTTCTCCCAGCAATCTTGATTCCAGCTGGTGCTTCTTCCAGCCCAGTGTTTCTCATGATGTACTCTGCATAGAAGTTAAATAAGCAGGGTCACAATATATAGCCTTGACGTATTTCTTTTTCTATTTGGAACCAGTCTATTTTTCCATGTCCAGTTCTAACTGTTGCTTCCTGACCTGCATACAAGTTTCTCAAGACACAGGTCAGGTGGTCTGATATTCCCCTCCCTTTTAGAATTTTCCACAGTTTGTGGTGATCCACATAGTCAAAGACTTGGCATAGTCAATAAAGCAGAAATAGATGTTTTTCTGGAACCCGCTTGCTTTTTTGATGATCCAGTGGATGTTGGAAATTTGATCTCTGGTTCCTCTGCCTTTTCTAAATCCAGCTTGAACATCTGGAAGTTTACGGTTCACATATTGCTGAAGCCTGGCTTGGAGAATTTTGAGCATTTTTTACTAGCGTGTGAGATGAGTGCAATTGTGCAGTAGTTTGAGCATTCTTTGGCATTGCCTTTCTTTGGGATTGGAATGAAAACTGACCTTTTCCAGTCCTGTGGCCACTGATGGGTTTTCCAAATTTGCTGGCGTATTGAGTGCAGCACTTTCACAGCATCATCTTTTAGGATTTGAAATAGCTCAACTGGAATTCCATCACCTCCACTAGTTTTGTTCGTAGTGATGCTTCCTAAGGCCCGCTCTTTGTAGATGAGGAAAATGAGGCACAAAAGTGTTAATCACCTTACTCAAGAATACGCAATAAATCATGGGCAGAGCTGGAATACAAACCCGTATGACACTGAAAGCACACTTATCCAGCTGGCTCTAGCACTTAATGCTACCACCAACAGTATGTAAAACGACTCCTGCTTGTATTTCTACTATTCTAGACATGTCACCCATTAACTTACTTTATCTTCGTTACAACCCTATGTAGTAGGTACTATCATCATTACCTGTAATCTCATAGATATGAAAACTAAAGAACAGAAGATGAACTCTAGAGTTTGTCCTCTTAGCTATTGTACTATTCCAAGAATATTTTTAAAAGCAGTAATGGAAAACTTAAAAGTAATAGATAGAAGTACTTGAGAGATTTTTACAAGCCAGCTACAAAATGCTTTTTGAACATTGTCTTTATTATAATCATACTAGGTGTGAATGGTTTTTATTCACATTTTATAAAGGATAAAATTGAGACTTAGAAAAATTAAGAAATTTTCCTATTACCTCATTAATCTATACTGTTAGAACCCAAGATTTAAGACTTTGGGGACTAGCCCCAAAGCCAAACTACCACACTAAATTAGTGTTTATGATTCTAACACTTGTTCACTCTTTCTTTCAACAAATATTTATTAAGCACCTATGTATTGTGAGGAGTTTCCCAGGTGGCTCAGTAGTAAAGAATCTGTCTGGCAATACAGGGGACACAGGCAGCATGCAGGAGACATGGGTTCTATCCCTGGGTTGGAAGGATCCCCTGACGTAGGAAATGGCAACCCATTTCAGTATCCTTGCCTGGAAAATTCCCTGGACAGAGGAGCCCCAGTCCATGAGGTCAAAAAGAGTCAGATACTACTGAGCACATTGAGCTTGCGCCCACACATGTTTTCTGTACCAAGAGATACTTCCCTATGTTTTCCCAGATGGGTTGTAAAATAGAACATAGCATTTTCTCAACCACAGAAAGCCTCTGGAAGAATGGATAAATGGTGGCAAAGATGTTCAAACAAAATGCAATGGTAGTTTGACAATGATCATTCTAGGCTTGATCTCAGAAAATATTTAAATTAACTGTTTTCATTTTTAAAATGAAATATTTAAGTTCACAAGTAGCAGCAAAAAAAAAAAAAAAAAAATCCCAGAAATGCATATAAAAACTGAAATCACAAATCTTCCCACAAAGAGACCTCCCCCCATTTCAATAACTATGTCTGTGAAAATCAAATGAGATTACCTACTGCAGTGTTTCCAAAGTATGTTGAATAGCTTCTCCCACTATTTTACTTGCAAAGTGAATGCTAATTGGATAAAGCCAAGGTCTTTGGGATGGGAAATCTTGCTGGGAGCAAGGAGTTACAACAATTATAAATCCAGTTACTTTAAGGCTGGCAGATGTCACAGGCTGCCCTAACTGAAGAGCCTTTGTGTGATCAACTGTAACCTTTCTCTTCTGTTGACCTTTTATTTACTTTTGATATTTTCTACCTGCTTGAATGCACTGGACTTTTCATTTCAAGGAAACTAGTATCATGGCAAATATTTACATTATTTTGTAGAGATAAAACTAGTTGTTTTTCTTTTGAGTTTTAAGACCAAAAGTATTTCCTAATTGTGCATTAGTTGTGAATATACAAGTTTGTTGAAACTTCTGTAACTAACCAAAGATGGCAGAAATATGGCTCCCTGGCTAAGGGTGTGTATCTATCTTCCTCTCAATTTAAAAAATGTGGCATTTTTACAGTATAACATAGTACCTTCAAATAGTAGGTTTTCAATTTATGCTTGTTGAATTGGAATTAAAAATTTTAATTAACACAATTAACATACAATGAAATGCATGCGTCTTAGTTATTCATCTGGTAAATTTTGACAATTCTTTCCAACTCTGTAAGTGCTATCCCCACCAAAAAAAAAAAAAAAAACCCACAAGAATCATTTTCATCATTCTGAAAGTTTTCATGCCCCTTAGTCAATCCCTAGCCTATACATGAGTTCAACCATTTCCTACATAGATCTCCATAGATTAGTTTGCCGGTAATTAGAATTTGTATGAATGAAAACATGCAGTGTATTTATACATCAAGATTCTTTTCTCATCTTAATGCTTTTGAAATTAATTTTTGAAATTAATTCAAGTTGTCACTTGAATTTGTACATCATTATTTTATTACTGAGTAGTGTTCCATTTTATGAATGTAATACAATTTGTTTATCCATTGTTTCACTGATAGACATTTTAATTGTTTCCAAGTTTCAGCCTATCGACTGCCTAGAACAAGCGTTTTTGTGGATAATTTTTATTTCCCCTTGGTAAATACCCAGGATGGAATTCCAGGTTATAGGATGAATGTGTATTTAACTTTATGAAAAACTGCCCAAAGTTCTTGAAAATGATTGTGCCATTTTGCACACCAACCAGTATGAAAGTTTTAGTTGCTCCTCATCCTCATCAACATTTGGCATTTTCGGTCTTTCAGATTTTATCCATTATAGTGGGTATGAAGTAGAATCATACTGTGGATTTAATTAGCATTTTCCTGATATTGAGCACTGATGGGTGCTTATTGACCATTTGTTTATCTTTTTTTTGTTGTTAAAGCATCCCAGCCTTTTGCCTTAAAAAAAAAAAAAAAAAAGAGTATAGCTGCTTTACAATGCTGTGTCAGTTTCTATTGTACAGCAAAGTGAATCAGCTATATGTACATATATAGCCCCTGTTTTTTAATTTCCTTCCCATTTAGGTCATCGCGGAATATTGAGTAGAATTCCCTGTGCTGTAACAGTGAAAGTGAAAGTGAAGTCGCTCAGTCGTGTCCGACTCCTGCGACCCCATGGACTGTAGTCCACCAGGCTCCTCCGTCCATGGGATTCTCCAGGCAAGAATACTGGAGTGGGTTGCCATTTCCTTCTCCAGGGGATCTTCCCGACCTAGGGATCGAACCCAGGTCTCCCACATTGCAGGCAGACGCTTTACCCTCTGAGCCAGGAGGGAAGCCCCGTGCTGTAACAGTAGGTTCTCATTATATAAACCATGTACTTTATACATAGTTCCAATTGTCAATATGTCAGTCCCAATCTCCCAGTTTGTCCTACCTTTCCTGTCCCTCTTGCATTACATCTGTATCTTTATTTCTGCTTTGTAAATAAGATTGTCCGTACCATTTTTTTTCAGGTTCCACAAATATACCCTTTTTAAATTTGTCTTTTCATCCTTGATTCACAGGAGTTCTTTATATAATTTTTACGTGTCTCCATGCCTTTTTCAAATGCATATTCCAAATATTTTTTTCCCAGTTTGTGGTTTGCCTCTTCATTTTCTTAATGGTATCTTTTGATAAGCAGAACATTTTCATTTTGATGAGTCTAACTTTACAGTTTTTTCTTTGAATATTGTTGCTTTTTGTGTCTGTCCAAAATCTTTGCCTAACTCAAGATTGCAAAGACATTCTCTTATGTGTATATTTTCTTTTTAGAAGCTTTATGGTTCTGGGTTTTTTGTCTAGGTCTATCATCCATTTAGAATTAATTTTTGTGTATGAAGTGAAATAGAGAACAAGGATTCATGTTTATTATTTTTCATAGTTATCTAGTTGTTCCAGAAACATTTGTTAAAAAGATGTTTTGTCTCCATTAATTTGATATTGAGGTAAAAAAAATCTACTGACCTTAATTATGAGCGTTTATTTCTTAACTTATTTTTTTCACTGATTTGATAGTCTATGTTATTAGGTTATCTAGGTTATTATGATTTGTAATAAGTCCTGAAATCAGGTAATTTAAGCTTTCCAACTTCTTCTTTTCAAGATATATTATTCTAGATCTATTATATTATATATATATATATATATTCTAGATCTATATCTAGATTCCATATAAAAGTTTAGAATTAACTTGTCAATTGCTTCAAAAAACTCTACTGAAATTTTGAAAGGGGTTGCATTGAGAATCTAGATAAATTTTGGAAGAATGGGCATAGAACACTATTGAGTCCTACAATCCATGATGTGATGTATCTCTCTTATCTATTTATATCTGTATTTTCCCAGCTGTGTTTTGTAGTAGTTGGTACAGAGCTCTTGCACGTTATTATTAATTTTCCCCTGGGTATTTTATATGTTTTGGAAATTGTATTTCTAAAATTGCATGCTCCAATTATTCACTACTTGAATATAGAGATGAAATTGATTTTTAAATATTGACCACCGTGTATTCTATATGAAATTCACTTATCAACTATTGTCATTTGTCATTTTTTTTGTAGCTTCCATAGGGTTCTTTAAGTACACAATTATATTACTTGTGAATTTTTCCAATTGTACTATTTCTCAATATTTATCACTTCTTGGCATTTATCTTCCTTTATTACACTAGTTAGAACATCCAATATTATGTTGAAAAGAAGTGACAAGGGCAGTCACATTTGCCTTGCTTCCAGTCTTAACCTATAACCATTAATTATGAAGTTAGCTATAGGTTTTTATTAGACCCATTTAGCAGGATGAGGAAATTCCCTTTTATTCTTAGCTGACTGAGATTTTTTTAATCATAGAGAGCATTGTTAAATTTTTTCTGCTTCTATTGTAATGATCTTTTTTCCCCCCTCTACTTATTCTGTTAATGTGGTGTTTTATATTGATTGATTTTTCAAATGTTGAACCTATCTTTCATTCCTGGGAAAAACCCACTTAGTCATGATGTGTATATACACACACACACACACACACACACACACACGCACATATATATTTCTAGATCTGATTTGCTAAATTTTGTTAAGGATTTTTATATCCATTTTTAGGAACAATATTGGTCTATAATTTTCTTCTCTTGTCAAATCTTTGTCAGATCTTGATTTCAAGGTTTTGCTGGCCTCACAAAACCAGTTGGAGAGTATTCCTTCCTCCTCTGTATGCTGAAATAAGTTTCTGCAAGTTTAGGACTATTTCTTTCTTGGTTGTCTGATAGAATTCACAATTGAAGTTTTGTTTGTAAAAACATTATTTATTGCACATACAATTAAAAACAATTTTTAACTATTTATCACAGTGTATCTCACATTTTCTGTAAGTCAGGAATCCAGGCATGGCTTAGCTGTGTTTTCTGCTTCAGAATATCATGGGGGCAACTGAGGTTTTGTTCAGGACTGAGGGCTCATCTGGCTCAGTTGGAGAAAGATCTGCTTCCAAGTTTGCTGCTAAGTCGCTTCAGTTGTGTCCATAGTGACCATAGGGTCACAAGTGACCCTATGGACTGTTGCCTTCCAGGCTCCCCCTTAGGCAGGGGAATCTCCATGGGATTCTCCAGGCAAGAATACTGGAGTGGGTTGCCATACCCTCAGCGAGGGGATCTTCCCAACCCAGGGATCCAACCCATGTCTCTATGTCTCCTGTATTGACAGGTGGGTTCTTTACCACTAGGGCCACATGGGAAGCCCGCTTACAAGTTTATTCTGTTCAGTTCAGTTGCTCAGTCATGTCCGACTCTTTGTGACCCCATGGACTGCAGCACACCAGGCTTCCCTGTCCATCACCAACTCCCAGAGCTTGCTCATGTCCATCCAGTCAGTGATGCCATCCAACCATTTCATCCTCTGTCGTCCCCTTCTCCTCTTGCCTTCAATCTTCCCTAGCACCAGGGTCTTTTCCAATGAGTCAGCTCTTTGCATCAGGTGGCCAAAGTACTGGAGCTTCATTTTCAGCGACAGTCCTTCCAACGAACATTCGGAACTGATTTCCTTTAAGATTGACTGGTTGGATCTCCTCTCTGTCCAAGGGATTCTCAAGAGTCTTCTCCAACATCACAGTTAAAAAGCATCAATTCTTCTGCTCTCAGCTTTCTTTATGGTCTAACGTTCACATCCATATGTGACTACTGGAATAACCATAGTTTTGACTAGATGAACCTTTGTAAGCAAAGTAATGTCTCTGCTTTTCAATACATTACCTAGATTGGTCATAGCTTTTCTTCCAAGGAGTAAGCATCTTTTAATTTCATGCAGTGATTTTGGAGCCCAAGAAAATAAAGTCTGTCACTGTTTCCATTGTTTCCCCAGTCTATTTGCCATGAAGTGATGATCTTAGTTTTTTGAATGTTGAGTTTTAAGCCAGCTTTTTCACTCTCCTCTTTCATTATCATCAAGAGGCTCTTCAGTTCCTCTTCACTTTCTGCCATTTTTACTTGTTTACTTATGCAATTTAGTTGCTTCCAGGTGTCACTAGTGGTAAAGAACCTGCTTGCCAATGCAGGAGATGCAGGTTTGATTCTGGTTCAGGAAGATTCCCTGGAGGAGGAAATGGCAACCTGTTGCGGTATTCTTGCCCGAAAAAGCCCATGGACAGAGGACCCTGGTGGGTTGCAGTCCATAGCATTGAAGAGTTGGATGTGACTCACGCAACTTAGCACACACACACAGAAGCTTCATTTCTTTGCTGGCTGTTGTCTGGAAGTTCTACTCAGTTTCTTGTTGTGTGAGCCTCTCTACCTGGCGACTTCATTAAAGCCAGTAAGAGAGAGTGTCTACAGAGAGAGTGTGCTGGCAAAAGAGGAGTTACAATCTTGTAACATAATCACGGAAGTGACAGCCCATCAGCTTTGCCTTATATTATTATTATAAGCAAGTCACAAATCCCACCCAACTCCAAAGGGAAGGAATTACATAAGATGAATACTAGGAAGTAGACAGGATTGTTAGGTAATTGTTGGAGTCTGTCCATGACATATGGGGCTATTTTAGATTTACTATTTATTCCTACATTAGTTTTGGTAAGCTGTGTTTTTCAAGGAATTTTTTCCATTTCACCTAAGTTGTCAGATTTATTGGCATAAAGTTATTCATGCTATCCTCATTATCTTTTAAAATATTTGTTGAATGATATTCTATTTTTCATTCTTGATGTTAATGATTTGCATTTTCTTTCTTTTTTTCTTTGCCAGTCTTACTGTGGATATGTCAATTTTATAAATATTTTCAAGGAAATGAACATTGACTTTATTTTCTGTGTGATTTTCCATTTTCTAGTTCACTGATTTCCTCTCTTATTTATTCTACTGTTTCTTTTTCTTTTTACTTTTACTATCTTCTTTTCTGATTTTTTAAAATAGTTTTTTAAAGTAGAAGCTGAGATCATTAATTTTAAGTTATTTTTATTTTTCAAATATAAGCCAAATTTTAGAACAATGTCTGTGAACACTTAATGAACACCTTTCACCGAACATCAGAAGAGACTATGCAATTGAAAGTTCCTGAAGCTAAAATTTAATTTGGTTAAAGTAATCCACCTCTTCTACTATTGGATTTAAGATGCATGCACAACCCCCAGCCTCCAAATTTTAGCATCTCTGAAAATGGAATAAATCTTATAAACTATGGCACCTCATAATTGCTATTAGCCAGGCAGAAGTCATGGCATAATCATCATTGTCTGTGTACCCACAGACTTGGCAACGATGTATTACCAGCCTATCAGTTGAGTCATTTGCATGTTTGGTACCTACATTGAGTTTCAGTGTTAAAATACCATAAAATGATTACATTGTGATCAGTACTGAAACCAAAAAATAGTAGATGTTCAGAAAAACAAGAAAAGAAGGGAAAATGTAACATCAGGGAAGCAAACCTTATAAGAAGACTGCTTGTAATTTAAAGTTTACTTGTAAAGAAAAACCAATTTATTTCATTGCAGTTTCCTTTTTACATGTGTATTATAATTATATATTTTAATTACTACACATGTAATACTATATTTACATGTGTATTTACTCCAGTATTATAGTAATACTGAAGAAAAACTGTGTCTAAATCATAGCTAAAATAAAAATTTTAAGTGGTGAGAAAGCATTGAGTCATACTGTAATTGGGAGAATTCTTTTTCCTAATACATATTCTGTTGACAATGTCTCTATTTAATGAAATATAGGTAACCTATTTAGTTCTCACATACATGCCCTTGAAGTTGCTATTATTCATTTTCAGAGATGAGAAGATTGAGGCCCAGGGAATTAAATTCTCCAAGGTAACACAGCTGGTAGGTGGCAGATCTGGGATTAGAACATAGGCTTCTGAGGCTTGAGTCTCTGCTTTGGGCTTCACTGATGGCTCAGATGGTAAAGAATCTGCCTGCAGTGTAGGAGACCTGGGTTTGATCCCTGGGTCGGGAAGATGCCCTGAAGTAGGAAATGGCAACTCACTCCAGTATTCTTGCCTGGAAAATTCAATGGACAGAGGAACTTGGCAGTCTACAGTTCATAGGGTTGCAAAGAGTCGGACACGACTAAGCTACTAACACTATTGCTTTGGCAGATCAGGAAGAGAGGAGAAGTTTCTTGTTCAAGATTCTCATCAACTAAAAATATTAGATTTTCCAGACAGCTCTTGGCCTTGTCTCTCTCCTACTTTACCACCACTATGGATAAAGCCTAACCTTATTAAATTTGAATGTGGTTCCACGATCTAACCTCAGCCAGCTCTTGCCTGACTCCTGCTCTTCAGCAACATGGAACTAGTGTCTCTATATATGTCCATATCCAGGTCATTTCTTGTCCTAGTCTCTTATTTAATTGATCTTTCTTTCTTATTTTTTTTAAGATCTTTTTTTTTTTGATGTGTACCATTTTTTAAAAAAGTCTTTATTGAATTAGTTACAATATTGCCTCTGCTTTATGGGTTTTTTTTCTGGCTATGAAGAGGCATGTGGAATCCTACCTCCTAACCAGGGATCGAACCCTCAGCCAAAGCTTTGGAAGGCAAAGTTCCAACCGCTGGATCACCAGAGAAGTCCCAACTGATCTTCCTTTCATTCCTAAAAACTTCTAGCTATTTTTTCCTTGTCTGAAGTTATTCATGTTAACCCCTTGTATAAAAACTAGTTGACATAGTAAGCCTAATGGCTATCTTTTGAAAGGCCTGATTGCAAGGCTGTCCCTTGGCTGGTGTCTGGAAACTTGGACTTGGGAAGGGTTCCAGTCATTTCTAGGACTGATGAATGTCTAAGCTGTTTATGGAAATGATACAGTTTCTGCTGAACACTTGTTTTCCTTTTGGGATTCTGGAATATTTGTGCATTCTAGGCAAAGGATGCCTAAATGAGTATCCCCCAGGAAAATTCATGGGCTCCAAGTCTCTAACAATCTTTCCTCATTGGCAATAATTTGTATGTGTAGCCACACTCATTGCTGGGAGAATTTAGTTTGTTAGGCTAGGACTCCTGGAAGCTCATTCATGGTTTTCCCTGGATTTCTCTACATGCATGCCTTTTCTTTGCCAATTTCACTTCATATCATTTCACTTTAATAACTCATAGCTATGAATATTTGCTAAGTTTATTATAAGTTCTCCTGCTGCTGCTAAGTCACTTCAGTCATGTCCGACTCTGTGCGACCCCAGAGACGGCAGCCCACCAGGCTCCCCCATCCCTGGGATTCTCCAGGCAAGAACACTGGAGTGGGTTGCCATTTCCTTCTCCAATAAGTTCTCCTAGAGAATCATAAAACCTGAAGGCAGTCTTGGGGGCCCCCAATATACCCCTCTGCTGAGAATCCTTTCCAGGAAGCTAACTCTGAACCTCTCCTAAATCATTTTTCTGCATTTGGTACACTTCCTTAGGACTATTATAAATCCTGGGGCTCTGTATTATTACACTTATCATATCATTTTATTGGGGCTTCCCAGGTGTCACTACTGGTAAAGAGTCTGCCTGCCAATGCAGGAGACACAAGAGACCTGGATTTTATCCCTGGGTTGAGAAGACCTCCCTGGAGTAAGAAATGTCAGCCTACTCCAGTGTTTCATGGAGTGGGAATACTGGGAAATTCTGTGGACAGAGGATCCTGGAAGGCTACAGTCCAAGGGGCTGTAGAGAGTCAGACACGACTGAGTGACTAAGCAGCAGCAGCAGCTGATAGCTTACAGAACATCGTGAAGATCAGAGAACAAGACTTGTGTATCAGAGTAAGGGGAAAATGCCCACCCACCCCATGGGAACTTTTCTAGGAGAAACAGCTGTGAAGTTTTACCCATTTTTAGGGAACTATGGCTGGCCTGAATGCCAATGTTCCACCATGCTGGAATTTTACAATTATAGGGATATTGTCTTTCATCCACTCGTCTGTGATTTTCTGGAGGGCAGAAACTGTGTTATATTCATCTTTATATCTGCATGCCTGTTACACAATGGAGGTCAACTAATATTTATTGAATGAATATCTTGACCAATCTGAGATAGTCTTTTGATTGCTAATAGTATCTATAATTAAAATAATTTACAAAGAAGTTTGGAATGGACTTGGGGAATTAATTTTTAAAACATATACTTAACTACACAGTTCTTAAATTGTTTCAACTTTCAGAAATGACATAAGAAACACATACTGTGTATTACATTTTAGGTGAGAGTTTTGGGTATTAAAAAAAAGCAAAAAGGAGGGCTAATTTGCTGTTAACATTAGGAAATTAAATATAGGCCTCAGCTTTGTCATTCTGCAAAATGGTGCTAAGGATATCTGCTCTTCTAAATCCACAGTCGTGATAAGAAATAAAGTTGCCTAGGGTGATGCTTTGTGAGAAGGTGCTAGGTAATTCCAGGTGTTTATCAGTAACTTGTACTTCATTATTTCCGAAGAAAATGCATCTATCACTTTTGTGGATTAGCTATTGATTGGAAACTTACACTCTTGTTCTGGTGTACCTCCTTTCTTTCTACTTTCATAAAGATGACATTTGGATTTATTTTCTTCCTTCTTTCATTGTTTGCTAATGCCTTACTTTCCCCTCCCCCAGTTATATAATCAACTTTCTATTTTTAATACTGTACTTCTGACAAAACCAAATCTGAGCTTTAACAGATACATTTTCATATCTTGGAAGTTACCTCAATGATTCACTCTGCTATGAACTGAATATATTACGCATCTTTTTGATTGTTCTTACTCTTTAAAAAGGATATTGGGTTTCTTGAGGTGTGATTTTTCAAGTTAAAATTAGAGCTAGGAAAATATACCTTCTTTGAGTGTGTTGGGGGTTGTATGGCAAGGAATGGAAGTTGTTGGGAACAGGATAAAATAGGTCCAGCTTCACTTGGCCAACATTGTAATTATATCTTATATTTTCTAATCATAATGGGGGTGAATATGTGGGAATAGCTGGTAGGGAATTGATCAATGCCTGTGTCGTTCACTTTGTGAGGACTTTAGCTGATCTCCGTCTGCTCAAAACACCCTTCTTAGCTACTCTCCCTGAGTTGTTGACAGCCGTTATCCTGTCAAGGAGAAAACAGTACGTGAGACCCTGCTTTCAGCCTTGGAAGGCTCATGGAATTAAACCCATCGAGATAATTGCTTAACTCTTCTCTTCATTTTAGTTTCTATACCAATTTGCCTGAATCATATACAATTTAAAAAATTATTGTATGTGACACGTGGAAATATTTTGGATTATTGTTTTAACAGTAACAAAAGCATCTGTTTCATAATAGAAAGTCCAAAACTGAGGTTGAAATATTCAGACATAAACTTATAAAGAAACTCCCGAGATAACCTTTTTTAAAGAATAAAAACATTATTTAAATTTTTGTATTGCCCAAGCCTTATTTAATTTACCAAGATAAAAAAGATATGTCTAAATCAAGTTGATCATCTAGACTACAGAAGAAAAAAATCCACAGAGGTTAAATAATAAAATCACAGTTTGGAAAGATTCAGCCCCCTCACTCTCAAATGTTCTTGCTCTTATGCTCTTTTTCTTCTCTCACTGAAATAAACTATGAATCCTTAAATTATCTGTTTTCTAATCATGGGCTTTTAACATTAAAAAAAGAAAAGCCAGCACATTTTTGGTAATGTTCTGATTTTAAATTTTGAGATATTTTAGGGTTTTTGTTCTTTCATCAGATCAATGCACTGTCCCAAATTTTGATTTTATGATCCTATCTAAAGCTTTGAATGATGCCTAAGTTTATAACTTAGTATAACCCTTTTCAGATATATTTATACTGATACAGCTTTCTTGGCTTTCTGTTGTACTCTTTTTATAAGTCCTACCTTTAAGATGTTTCCTTTATAAAAAAAAAAAAAAACTACTTCCTAACATTCTGATATTGCAACAGAAACAAGGACAAGACCTAAATCAGATTTACACTGTGTGGTGAGGAGAATATAGAGTAATAGCTAAATGATGCCATCATTCTGCTTTCTGACTTCTACTGTTTCTTTTCACGTTACTATTGTTCAACTCGGTAAAGAAGCAGGAACAAAGTCCTATTCTGTGAGCTCAGCATTTCTTCTGCAGATAAACAGCTAAATGTTCGACATCTTAGTGTGAAAATAACTATTGGTAGAACAAAAGACTCAAACCAAGAATCTGACTCACACTTGAAGAAATATTTTAGCAACAAAGTTCAAGCTCTATTATTAATAGGAAGCTGAATTCTTGCTAATCATAAACACGTGTCTGTGGACCAGTAAAGGCTATTCTAAGTACTAGTGCCCCCCCGCCAAGATGTCTCATCCCAGCATTTACATTTCTTTATTTTATTTTTTTATTGAAGTATAGTTGAATTAATGTTTGCTGTTCAGCAAAGTGACTCGGTTATACACACACACACACACATACACACACACACACATACCTTCCTTTTCATTTTCTTTTCCATTATGGCTTATCACAGGATATTGAATATAATTCCCAGCGTTATACAGTAGGACCTTATTGTTTAGCCACCCTATATGTACCAGTTTGCATCTCCAGCCTTTACATTTCTGATTTCTGCTCAGAATTCCAGCCCTCTGAGGCAGACTGTGGGTGCTAATAGCTCTAGAAAACTGAGCAGTGTCTGAACACACGGTGATTGATTCTTGCTCTAATTGCGATAGCTTTGAATGAGAAGTTACCGTATGAGAAAGATTATTTATTTTAAAATGGCAACCCAAATAGTCATATTTTCAAGAACACTCTGGCTTGATAACCATTTTTCTATGGTTGTGATATATTTGTACGTGTTGAAAAAAACGACAGCATCAGCAAAAGGCTAATTGAAATGTAAAGATATGCGTTTATTATTAGGTTCTTCAACTGGTTATTTTTCACCACTTGTTTTATTAACACACATCTTATGTTACACATTGCTTTAATCTCCTTTATTAAGACTAGCTGAAAAGTCCTGTCATTATGTATCATTTCAACGCATCAGGATCCATGTTTTGTTGAATTTTCTATGCCAACTTCTTTTGACGTGAAAGTGAAATATTGTTGTTTGGGTAGATGTGCGAATGGGTCTAGGGTGGGTGTTTTATATAAAAACAATCACAGAAAATCAGTTATGTGAGCAAATTCTATCTTCAGGCAAAATAACACTCTTGCTGCAAATGATCTCCCTCTGTAAATGTTCTCTGATCATCACTTTCTCTGGGCTAATGTGGTCCTTTCTCATTGTTCCCCTCCCTTTCATGCCCCCCAACTCCAATAAAACCAAAAATACTACTGTGTAAATGGAGAAACACACATACTTCTTTCCAGAGGCACTTTTCTCGAAAAGGGAATACACCCCACGCTGTTCTACCACTTTGACGCCGCTTCGGTAAAGAAGAAAGAGTTAAGTTCTCGGTCTGCAGCTGATCCGGTGCTTAAGCAGTTCACTGGGGCATCATGGTTATAAATGTGATAGAGTATCCAGGGAGCCTTGCATGATTTTATACTATTTTTCATAAATAAGTAAAAATGCATCAGACGGCATTCCTACTTCCCAAGGAATGCACAATTAAGGAAGGCAGAGAAAAAACGAGATCGAGGATGTGGGACTCTGGCTTCAGTGCTGTGGAGGAAAATGCGTTCACTTTCTTCCTTTTTGTTTGGCTTTTGCTTTACTCAGTCCTCCGATTGAGTAATGACAATAGTTCAGTAGGAAACCACACAGGAAGAAAATCATGCCCCAGAGCACATCAGTAGTAAAAGTAATTAGTTCATTGTTAACATCAGGGTGCTGTTAACAAGCACGCGGGCCCTGCTCTCTGGCTAAGCTGCTGCGTATTATGATAGCCGACTCCAAAATAAAAATGACTTTGTGCAGCGGGAAGAAGAGCGGGGATTATAAGCTTGGAGAAGACGAAATTTGGGGATCGAGGATATTTTTCAAAAGCATAATCAGAATCTACAAATGCAGCCTCGCCTCCCGGATCTGGTCATTATGCACCACATGTGTATTCAAAGCATGCATGCTTATGAGAGGCGCAGAGACAGGGGAGAGAGGGAGAGAGAGAAAGAGAAGAGAGAGCGCGCGCCAGAGCGAGCTGGTGAGTGCGGGAGACTGAGCAAAACCATTATTATACACAGCACCCAGGGAACACAAGATCTAATTGGAGAATCAATAACTGAAATCCCATTTTAAATATTCTGCTCTATTAATTCTTCAGGTTAATAAAAACTGTCCGCGTGATGATATTTGGGGATATAGATATTCAGAGTTGGATTACTTTTGACAAGAGCGTAAGGAATCTATTCAAAGCTGATTTTCCCCCCTTTTGTTCACTGAGGACCTGCAGAATCTAAGATAAAAATGGCAGTTGTCCTGAGGGCACCCTGAGGCATGTCATTAAAATCGAAATTTGATCCTCTTTTCATGGTTACTTGGGACAATCAAGCACAGGAAACCTGAAAACTCATCAGTTTTCCAAAATATGACATGCCCTTGACTTTGTCAGTTTGGCTGCCATCGAGCAGCCCCAGCTATTTCATAATCCCTTTAGATGTCACTCTGTCTTCAGAAATGCATGCTGCAGATCTTCCGTGAAAGATGAGAGACTGGAACTTCCTCCTGGCGCCTTTGCCCAGTTGAAGCACTTGCTTCTCTGTTTCCCATCAAAGAGAAATTCCATCACAGTCTTCCAGTAAAAGGCCAGTAAAAGGCTTGTGTTTTAAAAGAAACGAAGCAATTTACTAATTGTACTTTATGTCAATCTGAGAAGTGTTTTCCATCTACCCGTTCAAGCATCCCAGGTAATGGGTTATTTTGGATTTTAAAGCTGCAGCGTGTGGTAGATTAAGGGACCACAGAGAATCTTAGAGAAAATTCATTGCCATATAAAATTATATGTCTTACTATTGTCCATTTGTTTCTGTTCTTTGCTCTGTTTTTTAGATGTTAATTTCCACTGATAAAAGCTTTCCTCATTTTATTGTTTGAGTCATGCAAAGTTGGAGACTGCACAAAACTAGAAATCTGGTGCCCTGGGGTTGCTAGGAAGATTTAATGTGTATTTCACAAGGCAATGTCCAGGAACCATAGTTTTCTTTTAACTATTAGTTAAATTCTTGAATGAATCTGTGAACCAAGGCTTCTTCCCACATTTTACCCTAATCCTTGTTTGTCCAGGATGAATGATAAGGAGAATCCCCATCTCTGAGCTATATGTATTGCCATGACCTGAGAGGCATTTGAGTATTCCCAGCAGTGAGAAGAGCTTTTCATGAGGAAAGGCCAGAACTCTAACCCCAGGGCAAACAGGAGGCTTTTCCAAGTAGGGAGCGTGTGAGTTAGTTTTTTTCCCACATGCCTTAAAACTAACTCTTCTTTCTATAAAAGTGAAAATAAGAAAAGTGATTTGGCTACTGAACTTTACCTGCCCACTGAAGCTAGCTGCATTTTGATAGATGTTGCCTGTTGCAAATGTTGTCAGGTCAAGACAGTACAGAGGCAGCCACGTGACCAGCCAATGTGTAGAAGGATAGGAATTCAGCATGACTGGCAGGGCTAGGAAATTCTGGCTGTGCTTGGGTCTTTTACTTAGGACATTCCTCTGCCTATGCAGAATTTTACATAATGGAACTTCAGCTGGTTAAAGGTATTGTAAGTACACAAAATTTCTATACAAGTTTAACTCCCTTGTTGCTATCAATTTACTACCCATCATGTGATAAAATTCACCTTTGGCAGAGGTGCTTAAAAAGATCTATTTCTACAAATCATCTCATTCCACAGGGCTAGCTTTTTAGAACTTTTTGTTAGACTGTAGATCCAATACTCAAGTTAAATAATGTGTACAAAATGGAGTAACTTTGAGTAAGCAAGATCTTGTGCAAATTTTTTAATATTGTTTCTTGTTATCAGCCAACTATTTCATGTAACCTAATCAGCTTGTCTTTTACTTTGCTTTGTTCTAAGGCTTTACATATGTTTCCCCTCCCACCTGGGATGCTTTCTCCTCCTCTACTTAGCCTGCTCTCAAAAACCAGCTCTGAAATCAGCTCCTGATAACGGCTTTTCCTGATGTGTTCAACTTTCACTTTGTGTGCATTTGTGTGATGTTATAGCTCATCGCTCATTATTGCAGAAACTTGAATATCTTGTAAATTAATAACTGTGCCCCCAAACCTTGGAGAAACACCCTGTTATGATACCTTTTGCCTGGTGTTAGTGCTATGAAGGGACTCCAGTGGCCAAGTTAGCCCTCCTGGGAGTATTTCTTGATAGTATTTCTTCATGTGGGTGGGTTATTGAACATAAGCAATTAAGGCCACTATCTTCTCTTCCTTTATGTTCTGTAGGATGCCCAAGACTATGTCTAGTGCAGCTCAAAAAGTTCTTATAGCTCAGTAAAGTAGAACTGAGTATTAACCATATGCAAAGCACTAGAGGTAACATGGGGCTTCCCCAGTGGCTCAGCTGGTAAAGAATCTACCTGTAATTCAGGAGACATAGGAGACACGGGTTCCATCCCTGGACCTGGATCCAGGATTGGAGGAGGGCATGGCAACACACTCCAATAGTCTTGCCTGGAGAATCCCATGGACTGAGGAGCCTGACAGGCAAAAATCCAAAGGGTCTCAAAGAGTCCGATATGACTGAGTGACTAAGCATGCATGCAGAGGGAACATGAAAATGGCAACATGCCACTCTCTGATGGTCACTGAGACTCTAGATCAGGGATTGGCAAAGCATATAGCCCATTTGCCAATCTGGTCCACCGTCTATTTTTTTGTTTTAAATAAATAAAGTTTTATAGGTATGCGGCTAAGCTCACTCACTAATATGTAACCTGGCGGATCTGGGGCTACAATGACTACAATGACTGAGTTGAGTGGTTTGGACAGAGACCACATGGCTCACAAGACTAAAATATTTATTATTTGGCCCTTTACAGAAAAAGTTTGCTGATCCTTAACCCAAATCTTTGCAATGACTTTAGGAAGAAGACAACTATCAGCTGAAAGTGAAAGTGAAGTTTCGCAGTGGTGTCCAACTCTTTGTGACCCCATGGACTGTAGCCTACCAGGAACCTCAGTCCGTGAGATTTTCCAGGCAAGAAAACTGGAGTGGGTTGCCATTTCCTTCTCCAGGGGATCTTCCCGACCCAGGGATCGAACCCAGGTCTCCCGAATTGTAGGCAGACGCTTTACCGTCTGAGCTTTAAGACTAGTGTAAAAATCAACCCAAATGAACTATTAACAGATAAATTATAAAAGTACAGTGTTGAGCAACTAAAAAGGCAGCTTCTTTCCATGAGTAAATATTTAGGAACTTGTATTTTCAATGGAGGAAAAAAAAAAAAGAACAAAAATCCAAAGTCTTGAGAATTAGGGTTAGCATTTCTTAAATCTACTTAGAACAAGTACTGTTTATATGTGACAGAATCATTTCATTTATTTACTCAACAAAATTTGTCGAGAGATTGCTTTGTTCTAGGCACTGATGCCAGGGATTCAGTGACAAGCCAAACTAGAAATGGATACTTTTCTTCCCATTTCTTCCATAAGAAAACAGAGTCTCTGTAATAAGAGACGTAGTCAAGACTGGAACCCAATATTCTGACTTTGCTTTCAGAATCCTCAACTCAGTAGTCATTACCATGAGAGACACAGATTGAAAAAAAATATTTAATTTACTATAAACATCATCTTTCTCTCCAATGGTAAATTTATTGGTTTGTGATACCCTGTCTATTGATCCCCATAAATTTTCAAATATGAGATAATCTCAGTGTGACCCTGGTACTGATATTTATTAGCTGCATGAACACTGTTTCTCTGAATCTCACTTTCCTCATCCTTGCACCATGGTTGTTTGTGCTTAGTTGCCCAGTCATGTGTGACCCTTTGCGATCCTGTGGACTGTAGCCCACCAGGCTCCTCTGTCCACAGAAGTTTTCAGGCAAGAATACTAGAGTGGGTTGCTATTTCCTACTCCAGGGAATCCTTCCAACTCAGGGATTGAACCCGTATCTCTCGTGTCTCCTGCATTAGCAGGCAGACTCTTTACTGCCTCATCCTTAGAATGGGGGTAGAAAATATCTAATTTGTAGTTTATAGAAGGTAACCCGATAGGGCACTCTACTCTGAAACTAAAGTGCAAAATCCTGAGCAGTTTAAAGTTAAACATCTGAATTTTTAAACCTTATATTTAGAGAATCTTTGCCTAGCATGTGGTAAAGCATATTTAGATGTGGATTCATAAGTTTACTAACAAATATTTACTGAAAACCCACCATATGTAATCCAGCCTGGCACTCCATTTTCTAGCTTGTGACCTACTGGCTTAACGCTGAGTCACACTGTCCTTATTGTAAAAATGGGGAGAAATGATACTGGCCTAACAAAGATGTTGTGAGAATTGACACAAGACATGTGAGGGCATCTAGCAAGGACTCTACTTTGTTTGAGGGGCTCCAGAATTGTTACTCTCCTTCCTTCTATCTGTAGCCACTTAAATATTAAAATCCAATCAGGATACTATGACTATGATTAGGAAGCAAATCAAGTTGTAAAAAAATGAGAGGGAAGAAAATGCCTAAATTTTTTAACCTATCCAGGCACACTGTGAAATGGTCATACTTTCCAAGGTGATGCCATTGATGAAATTGCAGGATACTCTATCTGATAAAAATCTGTTAGCACTTCCCACCAAAAAATTCTGTTTCTTTGCCTTGGTTTGAAATTTGAAGACAGAAGAGCACCCATTTTATTGCTGTAGTTGCCAGGAGCAATCAGATAAATTACACGTAAAAATAATATTTAAGGGTCAGGTAATTATTCTAGTGACTTGGGGGAATTATCTTGGTAATAAAAGAAATACTCTCTTATCTCTTCTTAATCCTGAAATCTAAACTTCGTTAGTGCCAGTCTGCTTTAAAATCTGATGACAGTGCTGCTGGCTGTCGTTCCATGATGCTAGAGGAAGTGTTGAGCACTTAATGAATTCAAGGGTGTGTTTTTAGTGATGAGAAGTGCTGTCTTCTGTTAACGCGTCAGTATGAGAGAGACTTGAAGGCACCAAAGACTCTGTTTATATAGGTACTCTTTCATGTCGGGTGCTACACTTATTGCTTTTGATTAAGATGTATGATTGAGTTACTGGATATGACATTTGTTGAGAGAAGGAAGATTACCATGGGTGAAGTGCAAGAGAGTAAAGAATGAGGTGGTGGATGAAGTGTGAATGAAAGGTTACATGCACTGATGTCTTGTTTATTTGATTTAGGGGTTTGAGATAGAATCAATCTATTTCACTTTTTAGCATGTTAGGAAAACTGTTTTAAAAATGTACCTTCCAATACATAATCAAAATATATCAAAATAGACCTTGGAAGTTAGCTTTAAGTCAGCTTAAGTTGTAGAAAACTGTGTGTTGGGGGCAGGTGGAGATAACACTTGGAGACACCCCCCCCCCCACCCCTTAGGAAAGTTTAGACTGCTCTCACATGTATTATTCAATTTATATTCACCATATTCCACTGCAATAGGTAAAGCCAGATCTTTTTCATGAAGCTTAAATGCTTCAAATGAAAACCCATTTTATCTGCTATTTTCCTGGAACACTGTGAATGCAAACCAAACTCATCAGCTCTGAACACAGAAATTAAAGAATGAAATGGACTATAAACTGAAGCTGAACAATCTAATTTCACTGTTGCAGTTAATATGGTGAAAAAAACCTCAAAAACCATGGACATTTAAAGGGCAGAAAATAAATGCACTGTTTGGGGTTGAATTCTCTAAATAGCACCTGGATTTTGGCAGCCGAAAATGATGCTAGAATCCACAATGAAGAACTAAAAATTCTCGCAGAGCTAATCTTGCTCTGAATCTACACACTCACTGTCTCCGACTGTTTGCTAATTCTGCTTTGCTAAGAGTAAGCTGGGCGTATTATCACTTCCACTTTACAAATGGGAAAAAGGAAAGAATGGGGTTCTAAACTGTTTATAAAGTGATTCAGTGGCAGGGTCAGAAATAGAAAACTAGATCTCCTTACTCTCAGACCAGAGCTCTATTCGCTAAACCAAATTCCCGCTCTCTGGTCCATTCTAAACCCATTTGTTTATTTTCATCCTCAGATAAGCCCCAGCATTGGGGTTATTAGTGCTCTTCAAGTGGTCTGGGCTGGCTTCCCCCACCCAAAGCACTGACAGCCCCCAGGGACTTATGCTTCCTTCTGTTTTCTAATCAGGCCCATCCACTGCAAAGCAGTCTCTTCCTGCTCTGAAGACTGTCTGCCTCATTTTGTTTTAGAATGTATTATAAATTGACTAAATATTTCTCTCTAAATTAAAATAAAACCCAAAACGTTAAAGAGTGATATCTAATTTTTTAACTCTGTGGATCTTCCTTTTAGAACAAAATTTTATAGTTTACTAGGAAATGTTAACTCCTGTTATGAATGAAATAAAACAAATATTATCTTCATTTTAAACTAATTCAGATGGTTTTCCTCATTAGTTTAAAGTAGAAACTTTTACTGTATGTTTGCATGTCCCTGGGTATGTGCGTTTACACCTGTATCTAAACATACAGATATATACACCGAATCAAAGGAAATATTACTCTTTCCTCCTTTCTATTATTATTCCTTCTGCTCTGTTTTTCTATCCATTCCTTGTTAAGAGAATGACGTTTGTTGCTAGCAACGTGGGAGACATGATGGTAAATCAGTTAGTGAACTTTCCTGTCGAATCCCAGAACACAAAAACAAGTCTTAACAAAAACTTCATTTTTCCTTCTCACCTACACAAGATCATTTAAAATTGCATTCATTTTAGGATTTCTTTTGAAACACATAGAACCAAAGGTCTGAAACTGTCTATCAGAACGGCCTGGAATTTAGCAATGCCAGTCTCACTCAAATGACTGCCTGACTCCCTGGGACCCCAGATCAAGTGATCTGCCAGAGGGCATGGATGGAATCTGATATGAAGGCAGTCTATTGATTCTTTAGATTACCTCCTTGGGAAACTAATTATTGTTTAATCTTTATATGGGTGGATTTTTGTATTTGAAAATCTACTCTTTTTTGTCAACAAGAGAAATATTAGTTTTGATCCTCAAAGTTCTTGCCTCTGATTTTAAAGGGATATCACTTTAGTGCTCCATCCTTTATGGTATCAATAAGCTACTGGAAAAGGTGGCAAATAAATCCCATAGAAAGTAGTTAAAGAAGATCAAACATAACCTTCACTGCAGAAGTAGAGGTGTCTATTTTTCTTTACCAGAAAAAAAGATCCTGACTTGGAGATGCCCTCTTCTTTTAGAGAGCCTGACATGTTCTTTTATTCTTCCACTAATATTTACATGAAAATCAACTTTTATTGTTTGCTGCAATTGATTGTGAACTTTGATAAATAGGGGGCAGATTTCAATTACAAACCAAATGCTTGCTTAGTAGATTCTTTACCACTTATCACTTTAAAAGCGCAAATAATACAATATACTTGGTCACTGGAGAAGGAATGTTAATAAATTATGAACTTTTAAGAAACAGGGTTGCTAAGAATTTTAAGATAATTTAATCTTGCTGCAGTGCATTCATTTGAAACATGTTTTAAAATTACTATCCATCTTTGCTATTTGGGGGTTATTTCATTTTTCAGTAACATGGGCAGAGATTTAAAGATACTCAAGAAAGATTATCCTTTGAAGTATATGTCATTTATCTTTCTTTTAAACATATGAAAAGTAAAATTTAAATTTAACTTGTTTGGGTCTTTGAAATTTCTGAATGCTTACATTTATGTGCAATATCATATTATTCCAGTTAGAGTTTTCACAACAGAAATAAGTTAGTACCTTGGGTACAAAGCTTATCGTGAAGAACTTTGTGCTAACGTGGCAATTGGGTAATGAGGGGTTTGTAAACCGAGTCAGAGCATGTAATTCTCCTCATAGGTTGCTCTCTATCCAGATTTTATGACTTTAAGTACTTCATGATCAGTAAATAATAAATTCAATTTACCGGATAGAAGTTTTGTCACTTAGAAATACTCACTTGGAATATATATTTCTTAATTGGCATCAATGGCACATTTCCCAGGAAGCATAACAAAATGGATCATTTAATAGATGCCCAATCTCTCCATCCATCTATCTATCAGTGCGGCACATGATGTTTTGACTTTAATATGGTAATTATCTCAGGCTGACTTCAGAGCAGGAAGCTGCCTCCCACACAGCAGTGCTTAATTACTTTAGACTTCAGCTTGCCAAGTGAAAAATTGACTGTTTTTTTGCACATTGCATGGAATTGAAATGATTTCATTGTCATTTCATTTGAAATACAGCCTGACATCAGCATAGAATCATGGGAAAGATAATGCAAAATTTCTCTGAAATTCTAAAATGGTCTGAAAGCTGCCTTATTTTTTTATGAAGCTGCATTTCATTTTCAGAATGTTAATGAAGATCCACTTCATCATGAGAGAAGCAAACTTTCAGGAATTCATTTCTGTGAAACCATTGCAATGGCAATTCAGTGAAGGGCAACATTGTTAGGTAGCTACGATTGCGGGGGCCTAAGTCAAGAGTCCGACAGGACTGAGTGACTGAACTGAACTGAAGCCATTGAAATGGGTATTGACATAGTTAGTAGTAAAAATTGTTAGCTTGAGCGTACAGCTAATGAAATCAAAGGAATAATACATTCAGAAAATTTAAGAAAACTTGCCTTTATGCGATTATGTGATATAAATAAAGTCACAAATAAAGTAATTTGTACAATAAAGTGGCAAAAATAAATCCAGCCTATTTTGTGTTGAACTTTATCAATGAAATTTTTTTTTCAGATTTCAGCTGTTAGTAACATGCTACTTGTGTCTTGAATTCAAGTATCTTGAATAATTTCCAAGATACTAAAGACAGATTTCATGAATAAAATGTCCACAAAAATGTGCTCTTGGATAGAGGCAGAAAGTAAAATTATGAGAGAAAGCATTGGTATTATGGAGCAAATCAAACCCAAGCTTTCACTTTGGCCAGAAGCGCTCGGCAAGTAGCAGTGACACCTTTACCATGTAAACCGCAGGGGAAAGTAATTAAATTTAACAGAAGCTGCCCTTGATTTAAAGCCACAGGGGAAGTAATTAAATTTAATACAAGCCACTACTTCTAAACAAAGATATATGGTATTTCTATCACCAAATGTTACCTTATTTTTCTCAAATGTGCCTATAACTTCTAGTAGCCTGCTTGCGGAAACTAGTTCCAGAACATCTAATGGACGATATGATGGAATATTGTGAGCCATACTGGGCAGTAATGTAATGTGAGCACATTTGAGTTGCAATCTGAGAAATGTCAAGGTGCTCCCCTCTATGGCAGTCTGCTCAAAACCAATACCAGGCCTTAAGATGAAGACAAGAAATTTTGGGGAAAAAAGTAGACATGTTATTTTTTTTTGGGGGGGGGTCAACTTTGATGCATTTTGTACATGTTTAAACTGTCCCCCAACCTTAGCCCCCAGGCTGCTATTCTCTTATTGAGTTGATTCAATATCCTGGTTTTGGAAGAAACAAAGTTCTCCTTCCCTATTAATAAAAATTAATAAAAAAAAATTGTCATCAGGGTTCTCCATGCCAGACCACAAGGCCCTACATGCTTTCTTGCCCATTGGGCCAGCCCAGTTGAAGCTGGTCCCAGGGCCACCATGGATATCTATGCAGAATGCTCATTTCAAATGGTGGTCTTTCCATCAAGCCTTTTCCCCTGGCTCTGATGTCTTGAAAGAAAGTTTGCTTTTTAAAATTTTGTTTCAGGATCCCTTTCTTGTCAACTTATGCATCTTATGAGCTTTGTCCTAAGCCTCACAAAGCCCGTAAAACCAGCATGTCTTGATTTGCTCCTGTTTTATTTCAATAACTGTTAAAAACTGTTGGTTAAGAATACCAACAGTGAACATTTTTTAACACTTTTTACATAATCAGTTTGGAAGGAGCGATAGTGATTGAGGGTGAGAAGACTCACCTTCCTTCCTGAATTGAAAATTAAGAAGACCAGAGATATCTGGCTTACTTAGGGCATAAGTGGCAACGAAGTAGTGGAACAGGTGTTATCCAGAGAAGTGGTATCAGAGAAAACCAACTAAGATGGTTTCAGTGGTCATACAACATTGTTTACAGAGGCAGAGGGATGAAGAGTTGGACTCTATAGACTTCTTGTTTGAATCTTGAGCAGACTCTCAAGCTGCGTGACATTGGCAAGTTCCTTTCTTGGTTTTATTATCTGTGAAGTGAGGGCAGAGCCCTCTGTATCAGCCACACAGAGATGAGGCAAGGATTGAATAGGTTCATGCATGTCAGGTGGCTAGGACAGTACCTGACACGCAGTAAACGCTGCCTAACTGTTGACTCTCATTACATGAAATCTATGTGACAGTTCACTGCCTATTGATGGCAACAGTTCCACATCGTATCCAGTGTTATAGAAACTATGCCCCATGGTTTTATTTGAACTCCATATCCAAACTGCATTGTAGACATGGATCCTTATATATTATGTTTTAAGTGGAAGCTATGCAGCCATAGCCCCTATTGCTCCAATTGAAGAGGAATGGTGGTCTAGTTGGGAGGTGGGGTGGGGATTTGGGGCTGAAGGTATAGAGGGATGGACTAGAAGATAAACCTAGCAAGGAGGCATAGTGGTGAAAGATGTAGCTCAGTATATCTTGCTACATTTCTAACAAAAGCCCAAATAATGCCTCTCTAGCAGTTATGGATTATACCAGCTTTCTTGGTTAGCCCAGAACTGGTACCCAGAATAAGTGAAATCAGTTACGCTTTCTTCCAGGACTGAACACATAGATGCAATGCATTTGTCAGCCATATCTTTTCCTGTCGAGTAGTCATTGGGTGGAAAATCATCGAAAAGAATTTTTCTTTGTCAGATAAACTTTTCACAATGGAGGAATGTAGTGAAGGTTTCTGAAATAAATCTAGTGGCACTGGGGAGTTTACAAATACTAGCATATTAATATACAGCTAAAATAATAATAAAAAACACCATGCTGCTAAAGATGTTTAGTATTATCAGCTCACTGCAGGAGTTTATTAGAAACTCCTGCTTTCTTTTATTAAAATTTCAATTGGCTTGGTGAATGAGATCCTATGTTAGTGTCATAAAGTGAGAAGCCAGAAGGAGAGGATATTGGCATTTAAGTGCAGATTTCATTTTAAAAACACTTTACATTATAAAAGAAGATTGCATATTGTAAATATCACATATAATGCTAGTAGTGTTACAAGGAGTGTTAGTAATTTTTTAAAATTTGTCAAATTGTCTTTGTTTATAATGATATCTGGCAGATTTTATGTTTCTGTAGTAAAGCAAAGTTTTAAATTTATCCCAAGATGTTTTTAGTTATAAGCAGCAAACATATTTTTCAGAAAGTTTCATAAAATAATGCATAAGTATAATTGAATGGGAATCTTTTTTGGCAACAGCACATGACAATTGCTTAATTCTATAATTAGCTGATTATTTTCCTTCTGCATTTTGGAAGCTTTTGCTAAACTCACTTGGTTTAGCTGGGAAGCTGGAAAGATTGCAAACCTCAATCTATGGTTGAATGTTTGGGTTGGCAATGCTGTAGTAAATTATATGGAGCACCTTCTGAAGGAAGCCAGGATTTTCTTTCCTGGTTTTAAGTGATCACAGCTTCTTTACCTGGTGAAAAATCGTTTAAAAGATGGTGGCAGGCAATGCTCTAAGGTACAGCAGCTGGGGAGCCATGATGAAAATCTTGCTTCCCTGTCCGGGCATCTGGGGTCTTCGTGGAAGTGAGAAGTTTGTAGGTTTACAGCTGCAGCCCTTTCATGACAAGTTCAGTAAATTTTACACATGGTTGCTTGCTTAGAAAATATTTTCCAGATTTAACATGTTTACAGCATTGACATTTGAAGCTGAAGCCCCTTCCTTCTTGATTAGAGCAGAGAGTACTCACAGACTGCTTTCTAACTTTATGGGGCTGGAAATCTGGGAATGGGTCATTTACAATTTTCAAACAAATCAAAATGCACTTTGATCTCTGGTCCAAGTTTCTTTAAATGCAATGAGTAGTAATAATAAATTAGCCCAACTTAGCTATTTTCCCCTTAAATATGGTCATTTTTAATGTAATCATTTTATTGCATTCTAAAATCCAACCAACCATATTTAATTCATCTTATTCAAAGTATATATTTTTTGAGAAGGAACATTAACTCAACAAATTAGGTAGAGACTATGTGTGTGTATGTGTTTGCATGTGTATATTTTTACATTTTAAACCACAACACAGTTTGTGAAAATACATATTAATAATAAAGGCAACATTTTTTTTTCTTTACACACATTTTCTAACTGAAATCTCATTTGATTTATGTATTTTGGGTGCACGGAATATTGTCAAAGCAATATATGGAAGGGTTCAGCAATAACACAGATTCAAAAGAAAGAGAATGTGATTTTGAATTTTCCAGTGTTAACTAAGATCTCTAATTTAAAACTTATTTTAGCAGATTAATTTTACATTAATAATATCAGTTCTGTTGAACATCTGGACCATACCTTTGAAATGAAATAAGAGATAATTTATATTGGTACTGTTTTTAGAACCATAAAAATTTAGTTGACTGTCACCTTGCTGACTCTTAAGTTGCTAGCAGGCATGCAAAAGACATTCATATAATGTGATACATTTCAGCATCCTCATCTCCACAAATGTAAACCTTGTTGCTTTAAACTGAATTTACTAGAGTCCAGATGCAAAATGCTAAGAATTTTCATTAAGATTTGTCACATTGAATACAGTGTATCTCCTTCATGATTTAAGACAAATGATAGCACATATCATATGAAAAAGTCTTTCCTAGAATAGTCTTTAGGTTATAATATTTCATATTCAAAACAAAAGCACCTCTATCCCTCCAACAAAACAAAGCAGCTTACAATTGTGAAACAATGCATTAGGCGTGTAATGATACCGTATATGTGATACTGTATATTATAAAATGATAATCAGGTACCAATATATCACTCCCCTAATTTGGAAAGGGTAAAAGCAGTTGTGTGTGTGTGTGTGTGTGTGTGTGTGTGTGTGTACTAAGTTTACTTAATTCCTCGTCCCTAAATAAATGATAACTATTTGCTTTGAGTAATGTTTAATTCAGCCCAAGGGTGACTTATATGAGCAGCCAAATGGTTTGTATTGATTTTGATCTTTATTGTTTGTTGAAAGATATTTTAGCAAGTTTTTGAAAGAGAAAAGCATTTCAAAATCACATCCTTTTGGGATTAATTGCAGAGTCGAACATTTTAATTTTAACTGGGAGAAAGAGAAGAACAAATGAAAAAATATGAAGATCTGTAATGAAAAGCCATAAAATAATCTAAGTGAATCATTTTATTAAAATGGTAGTTTCACTATAAATAAGGAACCATAAAAAATACAATTTGTATATTCTATTACAAAAAAACGCACTCTAGGCAGCCAACTACTAAAATTTTATATGAAAAAAAAAATGCTCCCCTAAGGAAAATGTGCATATCTGCTGTTTCTTTTTAACAAAGATTGAGATGCTTATAAAGAACTTAGAAAAGAATTCTAAAAATAAAACCTCTTTGCCGTCCCTCACCCCCTCTACTGCACCGGCTGTGGATGTGAGGGTTTTTTTTCCCCCTATTCACGCTGAATTGTCTGATTCCAATTTAAATTGCTAGTCTGTATTTCACAGCTTTGCACAACACTTTCTAACCTTTTCCTCTTGGGCATCTCTATTTGAAATGAAGCTTTACTGTCTCTCATATATCTGAAACAAACAAGTGTACCTACTTGATGGTTTAATCGTAACTGGCTAAGCTCAAAAAAAATGAGCAGCAAGTTCAGGAAAACTGCATGGGACACAAGGAGTCGACAGAACCAAAACCCTCAGCAGAGATGCAAATGATATTTTATTATTTGAAACAGCTGCCTCGCAGTCTCAGACACTTATTTTTTCCTTACAGATTTTTCCTGAATACCTTTGTGCTGGTGTGGTATATTCTTTCATGCTTTCCCTGGTGACCACAGCTCTCATGCCATTTACCTTGCTCCAGGTAATTTGGAGAAATACCACGGACACATATCATTACAGAGTCTGTATAGTTGTTTAGCTGCTAATTGATTCTCAAAGGAAGCCGACAGATACTGTCACTATTATGTCATATTTTAAATTCTTCGAGATAAGCGTGCTTATTTTAGTGAAATTGAAACTGCTGGATTTTCTGGATATTCAACTATGAAAAGCTTTTACAGAAGAGGTTATAATCAATATTGCCTTTACTAGCAAAAGAAAAAAAAAAGGAAATCTATGCACATTTTTAAGATTGAGTTGTTTTTTTAATTTTCAGTTTTTAAATTATTATAGTTTTAATTTATAGAAGTACTTGATGTCTATCATGTGAAAAAATCAGTCTAGAAGCTCTTAACCCATGATTCAGAAGGACTCATAGCCTAGGATCAGAATCTCAGAAGACAGTACAATGAATACTTGTTCTAAAATGGTTTCATTTTTCTTCATTTTACCAGGTCACCCTGTTGTTAGTGTCTGTGTTGTAACAAATGCTGTGATATCACAGAAACTTGCACGAAGTGTCCTGACTTAAAAACAGAGTGTGGTGTCAATTTTTTAAAGGTACATTACTTCTATGAATGGGTTTATTAGCAGTACAACCACATTACAAGACAAGCTAAGCCATAAAAAGGATTAAGTGGCTCTGTGTAATACTGATTAAGTAACAGAGCAACACAGGCAAGTCGCGAGAGTAACTCGTGCTGCCAAGCTTTCTGAAACAACACAGTAATAAAAGTTTACTTTCCTTGCAGGCCCAACTCTTTCCTCTGGGATCTTCTCTAACAATATTCAAACATTAGCTCTTCTACAGTCACTAAATTCTGCCCACATTAAAAACAGTCATCAACAACAAAACCCTTGATACAAATGAACTCATGTACAAAACAGAAAGAGACTCACAGACATAGAACACAAGTTTATGGTTAATAAAGAGAAAAGATCTAGAGGGTGGGAAGGATAAATTTGGAGATTGGGATTAACATATACACACTACTATATATAAAATAGATAACCAACAAGGACCTACTGTATAGCACAGGGAACTTGACTCGGTATTTTATAGTAACCTATTAAAAAGCAGAGACATTACTTTGCTAACATAGGTGTGTCTAGTCAAAGCTATGGTTTTTCCAGTAGTCATGTATGGATGTGAGAGTTGGACTATAAAGAAAGTTGAGCACTGAAGAATTGATGCTTTTGAACTGTGGTGTTGGAGAAGACTCTTGAGAGTCCCTTGGACTGCAAGGAGATCCAACCAGTCCATCCTAAAGGAAATCAGTCCTGAATATTCATTGGAAGGACTGATGCTAAAGCTGAAACTCCAATACTTTGGCCACCTGATGTGAAGAACTGACTCATTTGAAAAGACCCTGATGCTGGGAAAGATTGCAGGCAGGAGAAGGGGACGACAGAGGATGAGATGGTTGGATGGCATCACCAACTCAATGGGCATGAGTTTGAGTAAACTCTGGGAGTTGGCGATGGACAGGGTGGCCTGGCGTGCTGCAGTCCATGGGGTCGCAAAGAGTCGGACACGACTGAGCAACTAAACTGAACTGAACAAGGGAAAAGGATCTAAATATGTATATGTGTGTGTGTGTAACTGAATTACTTTGCTGTATACTTGAAACTAATAAGACGTTGTAAATCAACTATACTTCAATAAAAAATAAAAGTAAAAGTAAAAAATGGCTAAAACAACCCTCCCCCCGCAAAATCCCTTTTTGTGTCTTCTTGCTCTCATAACTTCTGTGATGTGAAAAAAGATGGGGTTCCATTTGGATTCTACCACATACCCTTGAGCGTGAGCCTTCACCTCTTGTTTCCTTATCTGTAAAAAGAAGGTGATAAGACTCCCTTAAAAAGTTGCTTTGACGGTCAGTCAATGCCTGTAAAGTGCTCGATGCAGTACTCAGGACATTTTCAGCATTAAAAATATTGATAACTCTTATTAGGGGAAATAATTAAGTCCTTTTTCCCCAATGATAAATACATTTTGAGCAAGAAACCAGCTTTTGGTTTTGAAATCTACAAAGTTCTTACTGTTTTGCTCTTATTAGAACACTAAATGGTGGCAGGTACCCAAGAATATAATACTGTGCCTTGAAATTTAAGATAGGTGCAAAAGAAGATTTCAGAGACATGCACCTTTAAAATGCCTTTTCCAAATGAGTTAGTTGGGCTATTTGCTCCAGTAGTCTATTTAATATAAAGAATATTCCAAAACTGAAGTTACACTGAATATTCTTTACCTGTTAGCTGCTTATGAGAAGGGTTCACTCAGTTCAGTTTTATGTGAGAAATTAGTTTCAGGAGATAATTTCATTCATATCACTTGAAATGTTTTCCATATGGGCTATTGAGAATTATAAATTCTAACAATAAAAAGGCAAAGCAAAAAAAGAAAAATGTCTGTTGGATTTCACACACTAAATCCATCCCACATTGTTTTTGCTAGTTTTTCCAAGATCCAGAGGGAATTCAACAACAATAGGTTATATTGAGTGCAATTAACATCATTAATGTAGAAGCCAGTAAATTAGGGCAGATGTTGAGATTTCACAACTAGCCTGCTTTCCTTATATTCGGACATAATTCACTAGATGTGTTAGGAAGTAACAATGTCTCCTCTTCAGTGCATCAAAATTATTTTCAGAAAATAGGGAAACAACACCCATTAGCACATTGCCAAAACCTGGCCCCAAACAATGCTATATAACATGGGAATGTTGATTATGTAGTTGCACAGAAATTTGGAGCCCTAGATTTCAAGTGTTTAAACCTAATTCTATGGAATTACCTTCCTGGGATATGCCACAACCCAAAAAGCTGGGGTGTGAGCTGGAGTGGGGTGCAGTGGGCCTAGGGCTGGGCCCAACCTGGGCAATAGGATAAAGGGCACCGAGCAACGCTTTGTATTAGAAATCAATCTGCTGTTAACGGCTTGGCGAAGCTGCTTTTGATTCGAGAGGGCTTCTCTGCTTGAGCTGGAGAGAAGTAAAGAGGAAGGAGCTACAACGGAGTCAGATGTGGGGTGGGAGGGGGTGGGGAGGGTCCGCGATGATTGGCAGAGAAAGCAGCTTGATCGCGATGATCGGCAGACAAGGAGGAAGTCGGTGGATGGCAGGCAGGTCGGCTTGGGAGGGGAGCTCAGAGGCCGTGTCCTGGAGCAGCTTCCTGGAAAACTGCCCTCCGGGTCTCTGTGAAAACAGAATAACAGTAGAGACAGCCAACCCCAGAGGACCTCTTCAGCCAAAGAAACTCTCAGTTTGGAGGGTATCTTTAATTTTTATTTATGATCACAACACAAACTATAAATTTAAGACCTATTTGGGTACTTTCCCCGAGGAAGAAGGCTGACCCCATCCCTCCCTCCTCTAAAAGTGCTAAGAGTGTCACATGCATTCGGAATGCTTTCTTAAAAGTTCCAGATCATTCGACCACTCCCACTGTTGTGTCAGTGCTTCTGCTTCGGTGCAGGGGCTGGCAGCGGCGGGCGGGGCTGGCAGCAGCTGGGAGGCCGCACCCCGGGAATTGGTGGCAGGTGGAGGTGGAGCGGGAGATAATGACCACTCGGAGACAACCTATTTAAGCAACTGTTTGCTCTACAATAAAAATTACTCAGTGGCTCTGAGCTTGAACTCTCAAAGGGAGGGTGCTGCGGGCGGCAGTTGGAGACTTTGTTTTAACCAAATGAGCAAACAGGAGCCTGGGGCTTTGTTGAGAGGAGGGCCTTCCTCACTTCCTCAGGCTTCATTTGCTTGTGAGGCGACGGGGCTGCCCCCAGGGACGAGGTGGATGAGGCAGCTGGGTTTCCGGAGGATTCTCAAGACCTGGGAAGGGGGAGGCCTCAGTCAGAAACTACAGGGAGGGGCTGGGCGGAACACAGCTTGGTGCCCACCTTTCAAAGCACACAAGTCCAGAACACTTTGTCTTTTTTGTATCATGCACATTTTCACAAAAATGGGAGCAACTGAGCCACACCACAGCCTACAGGACAAAGTCTGAACTATGGCAACTGAGGGAAGCAGTGATTTTCAGAGCCTGGGACCCAGGGGAGCGGAATCTCAGTGGCCTCTGGAGGAGAGAAAGGGGTGAACAGGACTAGAGGGTACCCAGCCCAATCAGACCCCGGGAGCACCCCCCACCCCTCAACGGCTGCATCTTCTCTGAGATTCCACCAGCACCCAGATGTCTGGATGCTGTAGGGGAATAGTGGCATCAGAAACACGGATCCTTGTCTCCACATTCCCGTTGTAATCAAAATGTTTTTGAATGTATGCTGTCTGCTTACTTCAGGGAAAAGGGTCAGCTGAAGAGCAAGAGGAGGGCAAAGAGAGTCTGGAGCATTCTGGTAATGAAAATGAGGTCAGACAACACAGTAGCATTGCAAGGCTTGCCCACAGGCAGGGTTTTCCGGATTGGTTTTTTATACCAAACAAAAGGCCAAAGGCCAGTCAACCTGTGGCCACAGGAATTGGCGGAGGACAGCTCTGGGGCCGAGTTGGCCTCTGGAGGAGTTATGTTCTCCATTGCATCTGGGGCTGCTATTTGAGGCTGCCCACCAGCGTGTCAATCCCAGAGCACATAAAGCTAGTGATTAAAGACTCTGTCTCTGTAGTTTTCATCTCTTTGAACCAGTTCCTGGCTCAGAGAATCTCCCTGCTGGAAGGGCTGGGAGTCTTCTGTGGTCTGTGGTCTCTCCTGCAAACTGTCTACTCACTTTGTACTATCTCCTGGAGTTTGTTCTGTGCTCTGCTTGCATCTAATGTATATTTATTCTCAAAGATCGGGAGCCTCGGCAGGCAACTGAAGTTTCAGTAAGTGAAGGGCTCTTCAGTCCTGGGGAAGATTCATTATCAGTACATTTCTAGGCTGTTTGACATGGGAGATTTTAAGCAGTTGATGTGGTGAGAAGGCAGAATGACAATATGGAAACCTCTTGGGATATGCAAAAAAGTGCAGCCCACACAAGACTGCCATTCATTAGATAATAAATGTGATGTCAGATTTTGCCAAACAGTAATATAGAAAATAAATACTCAAGACATAGACCAAAGTCCAGGGAGAGGCATTGAGTCCTGTTCATGGCTTATCACCACCTCCTAGGGACACCAATTCTCTAGATGAGATTTAGCTTTTAGCAGCTACGTTATGAGGCAGGGTTACTAATATGGCTCCTTTGAATATGAAAAATAGAAAGAAACCCCTTTTTAATCTTTGTTTTTATGGCTGTAAACATGATTACATAGAGGAAAATCAATCCCAATGGAGCACAATGGATAATACAAAATAATTGATTGGCCTTTATCATTTTCTGTTACGGTATTAAAATAACATCATAACATCAAGCAGCAGCCACTGATACATAAAGGAAAACAGGAGTTGATTATGTCTAAGGGTAATCAGGTCAGGGAAGTGTGAAGGTAAGATAAATAAGGTAAATACAAAACCAGAAAAAGTCTTCAAAGAAGCAAAAGGGAGTTGGTGGCAGAGAGTCGACACAATAGAAGGGAGGTCTGCTGTTGGCAACATCATTAAGCAATAAGCCACGAGAGACCGTCTATTGCAGCTGTGTGATTGCAGTATGTCTCGGTTGGTGTCCCAAGCCATGGGGGCAAACGCTGAGCGACTTCAACTTCTCAGAAAGTGCAATAATCCTTTCAGAATACAATGCCTGCAGCCTGACTGCTATCAGGCTATGAAATTCAGAAAATGAAGGAGAGGAAGCATTTAGCTCTTGGTATTTCCCAGGCACTGACGCCACCAGCGAGGTTTCGTGAGCAGCCACTTAGAAAACCTCCATTTGCAGCCAACTTTGCAAACTGCCAGAGACCAGTGAGGCTTCGTCAACTCCCCAAATGCCATGGTCTGTGTCCTAGTGGCAAGTAGCTGAAGCAGAGCCCTGGAGAAAAATTCCATCAGTAGAATGCCTAGATATATTAGGCTTCATTCTTGCCTGTTTTATCTCTCCATATATATTTATTCTCTCAACAAATATCACAAGAATACTGGAGTGGGTAGCCATTCCCTTCTCCAATATATTTATTCTCTCAACAAATATCCACACTTACTAATGCTTGCATAAATGTTACTAATTACATCATTTGCTATTAAACTATGGCCAAATTTTAATTCTTACCAACATTTTTATTCTTTGAAAATATTTTTTGGGTCAAAACATATATGCACATTGTGTCTGATCAATAAACAAATACACTAAGGGACTAGTTTATTCAAATATACAAGATATTAGTTTTGATCTCTTTGTCCCTATGTAACATTCTTCTAATTTAAAGTTAACATAATGAAATTTATGTTAACTATCCCGAAAAGCCTTGTTGTTGCTGGAAGTCAGTTTTTCACATTCACACTTAAAATACCATATAAAAATGTCATGTCCACCAGGGTGACCCAGTCCTTTGGATAAGCAGTAATGAGAAACATAGCTTAAGGTGATAGAATAAGTCATCATATGGGTTGGGAGCATAAGACAGCTGCTTAGCTGTAATACCCTCAAGAGATGTGAGAAGTAGTTTCTTACTCAGAAGGACTCTTGATAATATTGAATTTGTTTCTAACTTTTCTAAATCCTGGGGGGGGGGGGTGTTGAACTCCTTTGTTCATTCATTCACTTATTTATTCCAGTAATTAAATGCCTATTATGGGTCTAGAACTTGGTGCTGTGGTTACAGAGATGGCTTCAAGGGGCCTATGGGCTTTTAGAGAAAGTTGACATATATAGACAAATATATGAAAATATATTTGCTGATTTATTGATTGATTGACATGACACAGGTGCTATAAAATATGGAGCAAATGAAAGTCAGAAAAAGGCTTCACAGAGGGGAGCATGGATGGAAAAGTAGATTTCCAGACAGAAAAGATGGATAAGGGCATTTTAGGCTGCAGACTTTCACATGAATGGCTCAAAAGACGGAAAGAGAGGTGTTGTAGAACAGAGGGAAGAGCAGAATAGTGCGCCTGTGCATGGAATGAATGGTGGGAGTTGGACAGGATGGCAAGTGAAGCCCAGATTCCCAAGGACCTTGTCTGCCATGCTAGAGAGTTGTCCCTATAGGAAATATAAAGCCTGTAGAGGTGTTTAAGCAGAGACACAGTCTGATAAGATCTTGGGGTGGTGGCATTTGGGTATAGGGTAGAGAATAGTTAGGAGTGGGGACAAGAGAGGCCATTACACCATATAGTAATCTGTGGTCCTGGCTGAAGCATAATAAACCACCTGTGCTCCACGCAGAGGGGATTGTATAGGAATTATCATGCCTTGTCTGTCAAATGCTGCTGGTAGCAAGTGACAGAAAACTGAAAGGTATCATCTCATCTAACAAGAAGTTCAGAAAGCCATGGCTCTGTGTGTGGTCTGTCAGGGTCAAGCTCCATTTCTCAGCTGTTCTCTTAGTGATGCCTCTCCCATGTGTTGTCTTTGTCCTTGAGCTGGAGGCAACACGACTGCAGTGGTTCAGTCGGTTAAAAATCTACCTGCAATGCAGGAGACCTGGGTTCAATCCCTGGCTTGGGAAGATCACCTGGAGAAGGGAGTGGCTACCCACTCCAGTATTCTTGCCTGGAGAATTCCACGGACAGAGGAGCCTGGTGGGCTATAGTCTATGGGATCACAAAGAGACAGACAGGACTGAGCGAATAACTTTTACTTTCTTTTCATCTAGACACACTGTGTCCAGAGGAAGAAGGACCATCTTTTTTTCCTAATGTCTCTTCCTTAGGAATGAGGACACCTTTCCCAGAAATTCCTAGCAGGTCTCCCTCATGTTTTGTTGTCTATGTTGGGTCGAATTCCCATTCTTGAACCACTTACTGATAAAAACTCACAATGGACTTTGGAAAGTCAACTATTATGCCTGTCCTGCTTTCCTTTAAATATCTTCCCTTTGGATTTTGCATCTCCCTCACTGAAATGATAATTTGTATGATAAGAATTACTTAATGATAAGTAATTCTGTAATGGGTATAGAATTATTGCATGCCATCCTGGGCATAAATACTGCTTTACTTCTTTATCAAAATGTCATGTTAATTCTGATTCCTATCCTTAAGGACTAATGAGATGTCTTCCATCAGACACTGTTCATAACTTCCTTTCCTTCCCTCTTGCTGATGGATGGGATTCATGCTATTTACACAGATTCAGAAGACACAGGGAGGCTCTGGTCCCCAGTCTTCACTGTTGTGCTTCTTGCCAGGCCTGTAAGGTCTTCTCGGATATTGTTTTAGGTCCACACACCCTCTCAGAACCTGCAAGTCTCACCCTACTCTCAGGTCCTAGAGAACCAAGCCCCTTCTGGTATAACAGGTAACCTTTGTCAGACAAATTCAGCTTAATTATCTCAATGAACATGCCTGATAGTGGTTGTCTGCCTGGATTCATCTCCATCTGACAACTTCTCCCAAAGCCTTGAGGACCCAAATATCAGCTGACTTTGGCTGGGGAGATTGCAGATGTGCAGCGGGGAGTTGATTTCAGTTCTTCCTGATGAGCCTAGAGCCCACCAAATAAGATGCAGTCAATTACTTAATTGTCCATTCTATACTACTGAGTATTCTTAAATGTCTTTATACAGTGCATCGAAGGAATAAATACAACTGTCCTGGGCCAGGCTGAGTCTTAATTGGTCTCTTAGAGGTAGTCTGACTTTGGAGGCTCTCTAATCCTACAAAACCAATATTCCCTTCTTGCGTTACCCTTGCTCCTCAAGCCCCTCCCCCATCTAAAAAAAACACACATTTACTAAGTTTACTGATTTAAGAAGCTTGTTAGTGGGAAATGATTTGATTAATTAATTCACACCAAGTTTGAACAACTGACAATCCTGATTAAGGTGATATGCTTACCAGGGCTATTTAAAATTTAAAAGAGATATCTTCTAACCCAGATGAATCGAGCTCTAAAGGTGGAATTTCAGGCAGTATAGAGGAACATAATTATTGCCTCAGAGTTGCAGGTGTGACCTCTTAAATCCACACCTTTTACAAACCTCTGCTGTAGAATATTATACTTTAATACTCTGCTGAAGAGCCTTTCTTAACCATGAAACTGACTTTACCAGAAGACCAAGTCTCATTTATTGTTTTGTCCTCAGACCTTAGCAGAGTTTATAACACAGAACAGCTTAATGCTTTTCGGTGGTTGCTTGAAGCATCTTTTTACAGTTAATCTGTTTTATGGGACTTATGTGCATGCATGCTAAGTCATTTCAGTTATGTCCAACTCTTTGTGACCCCCATGGACTGTAGCCCACCAGGCTCCTCTGTCCATGGGATTCTCCAGGCAAGAATACTGGAGTGGGCTGACATGCCCTTCTCCAGGGGATCTTCCTGACCCAGGGTTGGAACCCATGTATGTTATGTCTCCTGCATTGACATGTGGGTTCTTTACCACTGAGCTACCTGTGTGTGTTCAGTTGCTAAGCCATGTCCAACTCTTTGTGACCCCGTGGACTATAGCCTGCCAGGCTCCTCTGCCCATGGGATTTTCTAGGCAAGAATACTGGAGTGGGTTGCCATTTCCTCCTGCAGGGAATCTTCCCGACCCAGGGATTGAATACCCTGTTCTTGCTGAGTCTTCTGCACTGGCAAAAGGATTCTTTACCACTGAGCCACCAGGGAAGCCCTTTAGATGTGACTTGGGGGAAATCAAAAAAATAAAAAGTGACTTTTTTTTTTTTATTTTGGACTTGGGGAATCAAAAAAAGTCAATTTCTTCTTGTCTATCCACTAAATAATCCATATTTTCCTAACTTTTCACTTATATTCTGTGAAGTAAGACCTTTCATTTAAATTATGTAAATTTCTATTGTCTGATTTGGAGCTGTCTTAATTTCCTCATGATCTCCTCAAAATGAAGAATTCCCATCAAGGCTTGGAGTTTTACTACTGGAGGTTTAAGTGACCAGCTAAAGAATTTCCCTCCATTTGCTTCTCAGTGCCACTGGATGCCCAGATGTGTTCCATAGAGATTTCTTCCCAGGTGAGATTTCTTTGGATTTCCAGTCATTTTTCTAGAGAGAAAATCCTTGACTTTAGCTTGAGTCCATGGTTTAGCTTTACCTTTGAAACGTTCATTTCCTTTGATTTGGAATAAGAGTTGAAGTGCCTGCAGGCTCTAGGGGTGGTTTTTACTCAGAGCAAAGGCAACCCTTTTTCAAGCTGAACCACCAATAAGGCCTCATATACTCAGTCTCCTGGTCTAGTGCACAAATGCGTTACATTTGATGGTTTCATGTTATGATGAATTATTATGTTTTCTGCCCAACCTCTTTTTTTATGTATTTATTTTTATTTATTTACTTGGCTCTCCTGGGTCTTATTAACAGTTGTGCCTTGCAGGATCTTTAGTTGTGGCATGCAAACATATATAGTGGCATTTGAGATCCAGTTACCTGACCAGGGATTGAACCCTGGTCACCTGCATTAGGCAGCAAGGAGTTTTAACTGCTGGACCACCAGGGAAATCCCTGCCAAACCTCTTTTTTATTTTAGCAGTCATTCCTTCTAGCTTGGTAAAATGTTGGTCGCAGTAGTTGCCTCCCCTGCCATGTTGGTGACCATGTGACTCAACTGACCACTCAAGTTACCTCCTTCTTCTCCTGTGATACTTCCTAGATGGCCAGATGACCCACATTTAGCCAATTAGAGTCATCCTCAGGAATTCTGCTGAATTTGTTAGGAAAGAATCCCTGACTTTTCTTTGTAATTAGCTGTAGGTCAACAGAAGCTTTGGGTTGATTTGCTGGGGACTATTTTCACTGTTAGGTATGAAAAAACTAGGGGAGCAAAAAGAAAGCAGAAACAAGGGATGGATGGGTGGATAAGAGGGAAAGAGAGAAGGAGCATGGGGGACAATATCTGAGGACCTAAATCCAGCCATATCTGAAAAGTTGAAAACTTCTCTTTTATTCTGTTTAAGTATATTTGAACTGAGTTTCTGTAAATTACATTAAAAAGACTCCAGATAAACAAACAAGCATGTTCCCAGTTTATTTATCAAGTACAAAATTATATGAGCTTCATAAGGTAAAGGTGTATATATTTTCAGCCATTTAAAAATTGTATTTTGAATCCGCTGAACTGGGTATTATCACACATTTAACTTTGAACAAATAAAAAATAGCATGTGCTTTGTACTATAAAATGTACGTGACATTACTTCACCACAGAGAAATTTCTGAATCCTACACTTAGGTGAATTCAGCTAACTAATAACTTTATAAAGCAACTGAGAAGTATTGGGAAAGTAAACAAATTAAAACTCAGAACTAAAAATGAAATTATACTTAACACAGAATTATCTAAGAGAGAGGGAGAACATGACAAAAGCAGAAATTTAAAATCAACTATACAGAAAAAAATAAGTGATTTCCTCATGTGTGAACAGGCATTGGTAGCTTTAGAAACATCCCTGCTTTCAGATCACAGCTTGGGTACCAGTTCCTCTGGTAAACCCTCCTTCATAGCACCCGGAACTTAAGCGAGGCCAGCACTTACTGCATGAAGCTGAAATTGCAGGTTTACTTCTTGGTTCCCCAGTGAGACAATAAACATTTGAGTGCAAGGACTGTCTCATTTATCACCATATCCATCTCATCTCTCTCAGTGCCCTACACCTGCTCCACTCATCAGGCATACTGGGCAACGGGACATGTCTGCTGGTAACATCACAGAGTTGACTGTGCGCGGAACCTGTGGTCTGGGATCTTCATCCTCCAGGGCCAGCTTCTTTTCTTTTTTGATCCTCGACCATCCCCTTGATGTTGATTGTCATGTGATATTATGTTTATTATGTAGATGCCTCAGCTAGAGTCCAAAGCACAGAAGAAGCATAATCATACAGTGGAAAGTGTATGAAGATTTTGTTATCTGACGATAATGTCTCTCCTTCCTATGCACAGACATGTTAAGCTGCTGTTAGCAAGTTCCCCTAAAAGAGAAAGCTTATAGTGAGACAGAATTTGAATCTAATTCAAACTTCCAAAATGGTGGCATTTTGTACAACTCTACTTGGAAGAGCAACTTCAATCCTGGGATTTTTCAAGCAAAGGTTAGACTAAATTAGTTTATTTAGAATTATATAGTCTTTGATAAAGCTCACCCAGTAAAGAATCTGCCTGTATTGCAGGAGACATAGGAGATGTGGTTCAATCCTTGGGTCAGGAAGATCCCCTGGAAGAAGAAAATAGCCACTCTAGTATTCTTGCCTGAAAAATCCCATGGACAGAGGAGCCTGGCGGGCTACAGTCCTTGGGGTCGCAAAGAATCGTAGACAACTGAGTGACTGAGCACATACATCGACAAAAAAGCAAATTTAATTACACTCATCTTTGTATTATCAGCAATAGAAAGGTTACAGAGAGAGCAGATTACCTGCAAATTTTATGTTTCTTACAAAACTCATAAATAATATATGAATAGCTGAAAGCTGCCATCAAACTACACTCTCAGCTGTAAAAAGAGGCTGGTTATAAGTGAGGTGTGATGATTACCATGTTAGGTCAACTTACTTCTCCAGAGTTTATGGCAAATGATTATTTACCAGATGGAATTTTCTCTAAGAAATTTCATTTACTTTATTTCCTCTTATCCTATTTTTTCATAAAGTTGATTCTACTTAAAAATAACTTCTGGGATATTATTTGAGAGTAAAAGGTAGACTTACTTGATTCCAGAGGGAAAACAAAAGATTGCCTAAACATCAGCTTAATCCATAGCATGGAATGGAAGCATTATGTCTATCTATTCTCTGTGAGGAAGTCTGGGGGAGCAGAATAAATAGTGTGTGGAAAATCCAGAAGGGACCTCTGTCGTAGAGTCTAAATTATGAGGTGTTTTTAGGAAACATGTATTTTATCCCAGGTCAAGGCCAGCTGGGGTTGGAAAGGCAGCCTCCAATGATTTGACATTTCCCTGATGCCTCCTGGAGGAAATACTCATGTTCTTAGAGGGGAGTGTGCTCTGGGCTGACGGCTCATGTCTTTTTTCAAGGCACCATTACCTATGGCAGGTGATGAAATACTCTGTAAGTTTTGACATGGGGAAGGTAGGACTCATTCAAAAGGGTCTTGCCCTCCTAGGTTAGGATGACCACCTTCCCTGTGAGTTTTTACAGACCCCTACCTCTTGTATACTCAGTCACACAAACATAGAGAACCATTCACACCCGCACGTGTGTGCTCATATGCACACGTATGCACACATATTCAAGCTCAGGCTCTCACCTACCCACGTTGCTGCTGCTGCTGCTGCTAAGTGGCTTCAGTCGTGTCCGACTCTGTGCAACCCCATAGACGGCAGTCCATAGGTACTGTTAATTTCTAAACTTTTGCACTTTTAAAAAGTCTTTAAATTTTAGTGTTTTGTAACAAGGGAAATAATATTTTGGAACTACTAGGCTATATAGTTTCTTTCCCCTTGAATTTTGTTCTCTTGAAGTCTTCTACCTCCAAGGTTAAGCATGACTCATATGTTCATTGGAAGGTGTGGGTTAGGGGATATACCACACAGAACAAAAGAATCAAAACTATGATTGCTAAGAATTGAATATTTGTTTCCCCCCCAAAATTCATGTGTTGATACCCTAATCCTCAAAATGATAGTATTTGGAGAAGGGCCTTTAGGATGTACTTAGGTCATAAGGGTGGAGCTTTCATGATGGGGTTAGTGTTCTTTATGAGGGATAACATGAGAGAGATTGCTTCCTCTTTCTGCCATATGAGGATACATACATTGGGAAGATGGTTGTTGACAAATCAGCAAGAAGCCTCTCACCAGGAATAAAATTGATCTGGCATCTTAATCTTCGTGCACGTGTGGTAAGTTGCTTCAGTCATGTCTGACTCTTCGTGACCCTATGTACCGTAGCTCACCAGGCTCTCTCCTCTGTCCATTGGATTCTCCAAGCAAGAATTCTGGAGTGGGTTGCCATGTCCTCCTCCAGGGAATCTTTACCACCCAGGGATCAAACCCTCATTCTTTACCACTAGTGCCAACTGGGAAGCCCATCTTGATTTTAGACTTAATGTAAATGTTGACTCAGTTTCCCAGTCTACAGTGATTTATTATTCTGTAATAAATTGTTGAAGTCTGAGCTGGCTAAGAGAAAGATGAAAGAAATGATCTGGTTAAGGAGGAAGAGAATATAGAAATATTGCTATCTCATGAGATGGTAGACAAAAAAGGTAGAAGTAAGGAAACAAATAGTAAAACTTGTTCTGAGCACCTGATCTAGGTCTAGGTCACCAAATGTGGGTCACAGACCTCAACATAGCTTCAGGTTTGGCTAATAAGACCGAATTTTGGAGTCAGTCATCAAGGGAGATGGCCTTGTTCTCCAAGAACTTTGCCAGCTATAGCTGTTCACTTCAAAGATGCACACAGTAGGATGTCCAGCCTGGGTACAGTCAAAACTAGATCAGACAGCCCATCATGGACCCTGCCCTTATACCAGCGTGAGACCAAGGGCCTCGCCAACCCCATGTCCTGAGATATATCCTCTACATCCAAGCCTCATTTGATGAAAGAAGAGGGGAAAGAGAGGAGCTGTTCCATTATGGAACAGACTTTGAATGAGTGAAAAATTATCCCAAAGAAACTATGTAACTCAGCAGTGCTGAAACATCATAAATAGGCAAATTTAAAGACTGTTGCTCCCCACCCTCTACCCCCATCAAGCTAGCCAGCAGAGTGAGAATTTTTGAGAGAGATTCTATCACTTGTAGAAAATAAAGAAGTTCATTTTTCTCTGCACATTTGATATGTTAATTGTGACCCTCCAGACATAAAAGCAATACCTACAGCAGAGTTTTGGCATTCCTGCTAGGACTAATGTCGTTTTCTGGGTCTGTCATTTTCTGGGCCCAGGGAAATATCACTAAGAAAAACTTCTTAATGTAATCTGATGTCTTGTTTCTTTAACAGACTCCCAGTTTGGTTGGTGCTTGTTTGGGAAATGAAAAATGCCTTTTGGCCTACATTTCCCTGTGCAGATAAAGATCCTAATTGTGCCCTTACAAGCTGGTACATAAATCTGTGTCAGGTTTCTCATAATATTATATCTGCAAATGAGATCTTGGAGGTATTGTTCTCTTTTTCACTTGATGACAGAACAGGATTCTTCATTGGAAAAAATGGTAAAGGATGATTGAGTTCAATTCAGCCTAAGCATTTGAGTTTGTGTATTTTAGGGGAAATGGGATCAGAAAACAGAGTTATCAGACAGACCAAGAAAACTAATTGAAATATCTGGAAAAATCCCTTTGAGATTGAAAGCATGTGATTTACAACAAAGGCAGCAAGAAGTCTCAATCTTTATGTTTTTATAGTTTCTTGATTGCAGTGTGGAACCGAGTCACCAGCAATCTATGGATCCCAACTTGGTCCTTGTTAATCCCTGGTATTATTTGCCAAGATACTGAAAATCCTCAAAACAGTGAGAAAAGAAATGTTAAATACCTGAAACACTCCTTACAAATTTAAGAGAATCAGGAAGAAAATAAAGCATCTAAAATAATTGGATTAGGAGTTAGTAGATATTACCCAAATCTCACTTTTATCGTGGCTTTTTTTCCTGGCAGGATATTTACTAGTGTTAATAGGAAGCCTTTATATTTATTAGTATTTTTATTCCAGATAGCTCAGAGGCTCCACAGACATTCTTTTATTATTTCTTACAACATCTCTATAAGGTTTTTGGCAAGAGGATAGATATTACCCTTGTTAAACCTGATGCAGGAAAAAGCAAGTGTTTTCAAATGTAATTTACAGAAAAGCACCTCTTAGGCTGAAATCTAAATTGCTGCTAAGGAACTTTCTCTTGGGAATGTTTTTCTACCTTTTCCCCTTTAATTTAAAGTATGAGACTGTCATTTCTGTCATTAGTTACTGCTGTAACTTTTCCCTCTTCAGACCAAGGTCAAAAGTCTCCTGCTGTTAGTCTATCCAGGAAAGTGCTTGCACACACACAGCCAGATGTCATGCATATTTATGCTGCACAAGTATTAGAGTAAACATAAGAGGGATGAATTATTAAGGGCGAAGTAAGACTGATGAAATGCTGTTAGCTTGAATACTTGACTGATTTGTACATTTATAAGCTGACATGAAGCAGTTGAAGGCAAAGGAAACAAACTTGGTCTTCATGCTAATTCATTAAAAATGATAAGTTTTAGGAATTGAGAATGAATATATATATATATATGTGCTTGAATATATATGAATATATATATATACAGGGCTTCCCCAGTGGCTCAGCAAGTAAAGAATCTGCCTGCAATGCAGAAGACACAGGAGATACAGGTTCAATTCCTGGGTCAGGAAGATCCCCTAAAGAAGGAAATGGCAACACACTCCTGTATTCTTGCCTGAAAAATCCCATGGACAAAGAGCCTAGCAGGCTGCATTCCATGGGGTCGCAAAGAGCTGGACATGACTGAGTGACTAAGCATAGCACATATCCATATATGCTCACATATAGGATCATACATTACACATCAGTGACTTATTTCCAGAAATGCAACAAGAGTTTCTATTTGTATTTATCACGGTGCCAAGGGCCCATGAACTCTGCCAATTAGGGGCTCCCATTGGTCCTTGGTTCTTCTGTAGATCTTTAATTGAATTGGATTTTTCTAAAATTCAAGATTTAGTCTTTACTTCCAGAGCCACTTCCACCCAATCATCAGAGCCACTGTCTAAAATGAAATTTCATTTCTAGATCTTTGGCTCTGATGTGGATGGTAAATGTCATTGCACCCCCAGGCTTCTTAGAGGTAATCTTCCTTCCATGTTACTACTGCTGCTAAGTCACTTCAGTCGTGTCCGACTTTGTGCGACCCCATCCCTGGGATTCTCCAGGCAAGAACACTGGAGTGGGTTGCCATTTCCTTCTCCAATGCATAAAAGTGAAAAGTGAAAGTGAAGTCGCTCAGTCATGTCTGACTCTTTGCGACCCCGCAGACTGCAGCCTACCAGGCTCCTCCGTCCATGGGATTTTCCAGGCAAGAGTACTGGAGTGGGGTGCCATCGCCTTCTCTGCCCTTCCATGTTAAGTAGCCCCAGTTGTTTGGCACTTAAGGTTCATCATACTTTACAAAGCCTGCAAGTCAACTCTATTGGAGACTAAAACTCTGGGTAAACAAGCCCCAGTAGATTTCAAGGGAAAATGATCCATTTTATCTGCTCAGCCTGCTCTGTCTCCTTTCTGATTGCTTCGGAGTGGCTGGACAGAAGCTGCTGAGGGCTCCAGCCCACTGTAGCAGTTTGTTCTAATTGCTGCCAGAGGGTGGCAGAGCTGGAAAGAAGTATAGTGTGAGAAGATATCTGCCCATCCTCTTTCAACAGCTCTGTGAACTCAGGTGCTAGAATGAAATTGTTACCAGTGTTCGGGGGTGACAATGGGCAACTGGAATGAATCAGTAAAAGGCAGGCATGGAATTTTATGCTCAGGAAGTTCAGTTCAGTTCAGCTGCTCAGTTGTGTCTGATTCTTTACAACCCCGTGGACTGAGGCATGCTAGGCTTTCCTGTCCATCACCAACTCCTGGAGCTTGCTCAAACTCATGCCCATCAAGTCAGTGATGCCATCCAGCCATCTCATCCTGCTTTCAATCTTTCCCAGCATCAGGGTCTTTTCCAGGGAGTCAGTTCTTCCCATCAGGTGGCCAAAGTATTGGAGTTTAAGCTTCAGCATCAGTCCTTCCAATGAATATTCAGTACTGATATCCATTAGGATGGACTGGTCGGATCTTCTTGGAGTCCAAGGGACTCTCAAGAGTCTTCAACACCGCAGTTCAAAAGCATCAATTCTTTAGTGCTCAGCCTACTTTATAGTCTAACTGTTACATCCATACATGACTACTGGAAAAACCATAGCCTTGACTAGATGGACCTTTGTTGGCAAAGTAACGTCTCTGCTTTTTAATATGCTGTCTAGGTTGGTTATAGCTTTTCTTTCAAGGAGCAAGCGTCTTTTAATTTCATGGCTGTGGTCACCATCTGCAGTGATTTTGGAGCCCCCCAAAATAAAGTCTGTCACTGTTTCTGCTGTTTCCCCATATATTTGTCATGAAGTGATGGGACCGGATAGGATGATCTCAGTTTTTTGAATGTTGAGTTTTAAGTCAACTTTTTCACTCTCCTCTTTCACTTTCATCAAGGGAGGCTCTTTAGTTCCTCTTTGCTTTCTGCCATAAGGGTGGTGTTATCTGCATATCTGAGGTTACTGATATTTCTTCTGGTAATCTTGATTCCAGTTTGTGCTTCATCTAGCCTGGTATTTCTCATGATGAACTCTGCATATAAGTTAAATAAGCAGGGTGACAACATACAGCCTTGATGTACTCCTTTCCCAATTTGGAATCAGTCCCTTGTTCCATGTCTGGTTCAAACTGTTGCTTCCTGATCTGCACACAGGTTCCTTAGGAGGCAGGTTAGGTGGTCTGGTATTCCCATCTCTTTCAGAATTTTCCATAGTTTGTTGTGAGCCACACAGTCAAAGGCTTTAGCATAATCAATGATGCCGCAGTAGATGTTCTTTTGGAATTCTTTTGTTTTTCCTATGATCCAACAGATGTTGGCAATTTGATCTCTGGTTCCTCTGCCTTTTGTAAATCCAGCTTGAACATCTGGAAGTTCTTGGTTGATGTATGATTGAAGCCTAGCTTGGAGAATTTTGAGCATTATTTTTCTGTATGTGAGATGTATTTTGCTGTATGTGACATGAGTGCAATTATGTGGTAGTTTGAACATTTTTTGGCATTGACTTTTTTTGGGATTGGAATGAAAACTGACCTTTTCCAGTCCTGTGGCCACTGCTGAGTTTTCCAAATTTGCTGGCATATTGAGTGCAGCACGTTCACAGCATCATCTTTTAGGATTTGAAGTAGCTCAGCTGGAGTTCCATCACCTCCACTAGTTTTGTTTATAGTGATGCTTCCTAAGGCCCACTTGATTTCGCACTCCAGGATGTCTAGAGAAAAGCAGTTCTCATTTCTAATGTTGCTAGAGTCTTGTTTGTGGTGCTGGCTCTTGATTATTTTGCTTTCTGTGCTGGAAGACGTTGTAAGTTGTCAAAAAGAAAAAAGGAGATGTTATGAACTGAACTTGGGTCCACTCACCCACTGTGCTGCAAAGCCAATCTACTGACCCTGGGCTGTGGTGAAGGAAAGTACAGTGTTCACTGAAGGACACCAAACAAGGAAAACAGGCAGCTGATGCTCAAATGACCTGGACTCCCTGATGGCTTTCAGGGAAGGGTTTTTATAAGCGGCATTTCAGGTGAGTGTTGCAGCTCGTGGACTTTATCCTGATTGGTTGTTGGTGAGGAAGCAGCGCGATGTTTGGGGAGTTATAAGCATCATACTTCTGGTTTCAAGCACTCTGGGGTCTACCTGCTCATGCCTAGCATGTAGTCATCATTCTCTACCTGAGGGGTGGGCATCTTAATTTCTGTTGAACAGCTCAAAGATCTGTGTCAGATTGTTATGTATATTCCTTGAGAAGGAACTAAAACTCTGTTTTATAACTCAACCATTGTTTCTTGATGGCTTTTCCTTTGTTTCTGCATCCTCCTACTTCCCTTATTAGTAACTGATTGAGTTTGTTCTCTGGAACTCCCTGCTTTTCTTTCATATTCCTCAATCCTGAGGGGAGTAAGGGTGGGATAAGAAAGGGAATAAAGTTTTGGATAGAGAGAATTATAACCTTCACAGGGGAGCTCAGTTTTAGAGAGATTCAGTTTCAAAATCACGAAGACATGCCACCAAAAGTCATAATGTGGAAAAAGCTCTGCTTTTTCAATTTTGCACAAAGCAAATCAGAATCCTTTAAAAAAAAAAAAGTGTTGGTGTATTGTTGTCTGAAGAGAGCGAAGAATTCCTTCCATTATGTTCTTTAGGAAAATGACAGCAGCAACCAACAACTTATTGCTTGATGTGATTTGACTCAAAATTTATTTTTCAAGTTGACAGACTTACGGCATCTGGAGTGGTAAAACCATATACCCACCAAATAGCCCCGTTTCACAAAGTTACATTTAAATAGAAGATTGTCACATTGTCCAGGTAGTGCTTATCACTTAAAAAATAATTATTTATCCCCTATTGCTTATAATAACTACTTTAAAGCTCAAAAGTGAAATCTATTTCCTTACCTCAATTTTCTCTCCTCCATCAGGTTTGTATACACCGTGGGACTTCTGGTGACTGCTGGGCTGCTGCCATTGATCTTTCTTTTCCCTGAGGGGGGAAAACAAAGTAGCCTTGAAATTTTTCCTTTGGGGAAAAAATATCACACCTTTTACAAGATAACCAGATTTTCTCTTCTTTCTTCTGATTTGGGTGATTTTATGTTATTAAACAGTCTTATACTAGTGTAGCAGTCATTTATATATCCATTTATGTATTTGTACACTTAAATATTTATATGTTCATTCATGGAACATTTTCATGCTGCTCATGTGCCAGGAAGTTTTTAAGGTGCCTGAGATGATGCTAGGTGAGACTGCACAGGTTGTGTCCTCACCTTCATGGGGCTTTGGGTCTATTGGTTTCCATTAAATTGCAGAGAAAATGGTACCTGCTATTCACTGTGTATTTGTTTGTTCTCATATACATATAAAATGATAAGAATATTTTCACCAAAGAGAAGATTGCTATGATAAGGAGCTTACCCTTTGGGTCCACTAATCTCAAAGATAATATACTAAGTACTTTGTTTGGTTCTCTCATTGTGTAATGGGCTTTTAGAAATTTTAGAGCATTCTGAAAGGTGAAAAGAGAGAGTAATATACATTAAGATTTTCAGAGCTTATGTAGAAGACTATGAATTAATATAAAATATTGATTTCTCAATCAGTTCATCTGAAGAGAATTTCAATCATTTTATTATGTATGTTCTCTTATATCTAGATAGAATAGTGCTATCTTGGACATGGTGATTTTAAAGCTATGGGGAAAAGTTCTGTTCAGTCAGTTCAGTCGCTTAGTCGTGTCAGACTCTTTGTGACCCCGTGGACTGCAGCACGCCAGGCCTCCCTGTTCATCACCAACTCCCAGAGTTCACTCAAATTCATGCCCATTGAGTCGGAGATGCCACCCAACTACCTCATCCTCTGTTGTCCCCTTCTCCTCCCACCTTCAAACTTTCCCAGCATCAGGGTCTTTTCAAATGAATCAGTTCTTCACGTCAGGTGGCCAAAGTATTGGAGTTTTGGCTTCAACATCAGTCCTTCCAATGAATATTCAGGACTGATTCTCTTTAGGATGGGACTGGTTGGATCTCCTTGCAGTCCAAGGGACTCTCAAGAGTCTTCTCCAACACCACAGTTCAAAAGCATCAATTCTTTGGTGCTCAGCTTTCTTTATAGTCCAACTCTCACATCCATACATGACTACTGGAAAAACCATAGCCTTGACTAGATGGATGTTTGTTGGCAAAGTAATGTCTCTGCTTTTTAATATGCTATCTAGGTTGGTCATAACTTTCCTTCCAAGAAGTAAGCGTCTTTTAATTTCATGGCTACAGTCACCATCTTCAGTGATTTTGTAGCCCCCCAAAATAAAGTCTGTCACTGTTTCCATTGTTCTCCCATCTATTTGCCATGAAGTCGTGGGACCGGATGCCATGATCTTAGTTTTCTGAATGTTCAGCTTTAAGCCAAGTTTTCACTGTCCTCTTCCACTTTTATCAAGAGGCTCTTTAGTTCTTCTTCAGTTTCTGCCATAAGGGTGGTGTCATCTGCATATGTGAGGTTATTGATATTTCTCCTGGCAATCTTGATTCCAGCTTATGCTTCATGCAAACCCAGCATTTCTCATGATGTACTCTGCATATAAGTTAAATAAGCAGGGTGACAATATACAGCCTTGATGTACTCCTTTCCCTATTTGGAACAAACATGTTGTTCCAGGTCCAGTTCCATGTCCATGTTCCATGTCCAGTTCTAACTGTTGCTTCCTGACCTGGAAGTTTGGGGAAAAGCTGAGCTTTGTTAACTAAAATGACAATTATGCATCCTAGTCTCTGACCTACTCAAACAGTGTTGAATTTTGTGCATCAAGTCAGTTGACCCTTGATGCTGGGTCAGGGTACTCTGTTCTTGGTGGTAGCCTTGGCTTGCCATCTGTGAGATTTGCTGAGCATGGGTTGATTCTGATCTGTGGTTTAACTGAAAACAAATTTTCTCATGAGCTGTGAACTCCAGACCAGAGGAAAGTTTCATTGCCAGGAGAGTGAAGGGCAAAAGTAGACCAATACTTTTCTGACCCCTCACTTTAAAACTGCTCACCTCTGTTTTATTGCTTTTTCAACTCTGCATCAAAACAAGGAACTTTAAAATCTCAGTGAAGGAGGAGGATGCTGCTTTTTAGGGACCAGAGTAGCTTTAATTAAAATTGGGTTTCATTTTGGAATGTTTTGCCTTGCATTTGAAACAGAAAGAAGGGAGGGAGACTGAAAAATAGGGCAGCTGATCATCTCCCTAATGGCAAAAAGATCAATTAATTTACAATGAGAAGAAAAAGAACTACATTACAGATTTACCAAATGTTCATTATCTATGGACTTTAGCTAGGAACCATCATCAGCCTAATATCCAAGACAGAGATCTGACAGCTCCAACCCTGAATCCAGGGACCAGTTGATAAATTAAAAATCGTTTTAAAATTTAATATTAAAATTGATAATTGCTCTGTGGGAAATAGATTTTTCTGAACTTAGACCCTTTTCCTGCAGTGCTGAGCAAATGCAAAGCAATAAACTGTCCATTTGTCACAATGATAGATGGACAAATCCTACTTTTACCCTTGTTCCACAGCTCTCATACATTTCAATTACGGAGAATAAGCGCTACCATTTGTATCACATGTCTATATTGTCTTACATAGTTCTTTAGGGATCAAAGAATTCTCTTTAGGAGTAGAAAAATGTTCCCTAGCATACCCATACCACTGTTGGGGGGTATTGCCCATCCCTTCAAGTAATGTGGCAGGGGGACTAAAGAAGAGTGTTGGTTATTATTTGTTTCTTAGACAGGTAGTATAGAAAGTGGTGTCTGGGAATAAGTGCTAATTTTCTAAATCCAGGGAACAACTAATTCATATTAGGCCTACTGAATTCTCTTTTGCCTGGCGAATGCTGATGTATCCTTCAAATTTTAGCACAGTTGTCACTTGAGATAGGATTATTGGATTACTCTTCTCTGTTTTCCAATGATTTCCTTTGCCCTGTGACTTTGAAAGTGTTAAAGAAAAAACTACTGATGACACTTGTTACAGGATGGTAAGGCAGACTTGCTTCAGGGGAGTGGTTGTGATAGGATGGACTTTGTAGCAGGAGAGAGAGACTGGGCTCAAATCCAAATACAACAAAGAAATAGGGGCATTTATAGCCAAGAAGCAGGATGAGTGGGTGGAAAGTTACTAAAAAGAAATCTCAGGAGTAAGGGGGTATTCTGGCTAAAAGGACCTAACAGAATTCTTGCTAAAGGCGAGGTTAAAAAGATCACTGAGGGTAGTGGAGGATGAGGAACCTGATTAACGCTTAGGAAGATCAGGTATTGAGAATGGGGGATTCTGTCTAAACTGACTTAGTAGGATTCTTGCTATAACTAAACAATGCAGAGATGAACACGAAAGGCCAAAAGTCAGGGCTAGTTGAAAAGAGAATTTAGAGGAGCCTGACTAGAGTTTGGGAAAGGACAGACACTTTGTCAAGTAAACTAGAGTAAGTGAGGTCTACTTGCCATTCCACTGATGCTAGGTTTGTTTATTGACTTGCTTTAAGCCATGGACATATTAGGGGATGTGAGACTGGCAAAGTCTTTAAATATCCTTGTGAGTTTGCTTGTGACCACTTGGACTCCTTCACTTGTCATTAGAAGAGCAAGTTCTAAGTAGCTGTCGGCTCTTCGCCCAGAATCCCAGAATGAGGAACACAGAACAGATATGTCTCTAACTGGAAGCTTGTAGCTGACTCTAGTCAAAACAGAGTCTGAAGTAGAAGTGTCCCAGACAAGCTGCAGACTTGTGAGTGAGAATAAGTCTTTATTGTTGAATGCACTGTTTTAAGGTAGTTTATTGTCCAGCATTAATAGCAGCCATAGCTGCCTAATACAAAATGCTCTAATTAAAACCTCCAGTGGCCTCAAGACTTTGATTTGCTACTAGCATTTATCACAACCATAATCCATCTATGTTTTGTTCATCATTGTAATTTAGCACAGGTCATGTAGTAAGTTCTTAATAAATGTGTGTTGAAGAATAAGTTTCTCTATATTTCATATCATGACCAACTGCCTTGCCTCATAATGTTCTTAGTAAGTCATCTTGAAAATATGTGACTTTGTTTTCAGCTGTGTCTGTCCTAAAGCATTTATGATCCTTAGCAGTTGATAACACAGATTAATAACTGTGGTGAAAAAGAAATGTTTCGTGAGTGCAAAGTTTGGGAACTGAACTCAAACTGACAGTGATGTCATTAAGGGAAGAGGAGTGTGGATGTCCCAGTGAACTTCCTGGGGAAGAAATGCTTGAGCCATTTTAGAGATGTCCAGGCCAAATTCTGAAGCTAACAGTAGTCGTTAGGCATTTGCAGTAACTGTTTTACATATGCTATCTCACTTGAGATAGATATCCTGATTATACCTGTTTTACAAGTACAGAAAGTCAGGCTCAGAGACATCAAGCAACTTGCCTGAGTTCACAGAGCTACTGAGTGAGGGAGATGGGATTTTTATTCAGGACTGCTTGACTCCAATATCAACTTGTAATATCAGCCAAAAAAAGTCATCAATATACCTGCTGAGTCCTAGACCTAAGCTGCTGTCTCCTGAGATCTTTGACATTTCCCTTGTTTGGCTCATTATCTCCTATCCTCCTCCTTTTTCCCCCCTCTGAAACAAATTCATTCATAACTGTGGATGTGGGTGAAGAGAGAGGTGTTCTTGTTCTGTGCCATGGAGAGAAGAGAATATGCAGGAAGGGGGCCTCTAATTAGCTGGTCCCAGCCCTTCACTAGGCTAGCAGGGTTTCTTTATTTTTAAGGCTTCAAGGCAGGGGCCAGGCTAGGCAGAGAACAATGAGTAAGTCATAGAGGTAAGGCTTTTAATGATACATTCGTTAATGAAATGGCACTCCATGGGTTCACTTATTAGTAACTTAGCTCAAACAGCCATGTCCTACTGCTAGCTTGCCACTGACGACCCAGTGTGACCTCAGAATTGTCAGCTTCACCTAAAAAAGAGCACATGTAGCAGAAAATAACAGAAACAGCAGCATAATTTGAGTGGAAAGATTAGCAACAACAGAGAAAGCTCTTGAATCTCTGTATTTCTAGTTTGCTGTGAAATTATGTCACCAGTGCAGCTATTTGAAGAACGGGCTAACCTTGCGGCATTTGGGTTTCTGTGTGATTTGTAAACAATAGGATGACTTGATTGAATGTTTTCAGAGCCTGGATGACAGTGCTGGCACTAGAGGAGTGACTAGCTCAACTCCATTCTCAACTAATTATATAGTGTGGATTTTCTTTATGTTTTCCAGGGCGCTGGGGTTTTTAACTTTATGTTTGGAAAATGATTTATGGGGAAAACACTTGTGTACAGACCTTGCTTGACGACTAGGGAATCGTAAATGATATGTGGATGTGAAAGTTTATAATACTTCCCATTTATATAACCTCATTTATTTGAATAACTCAATGACCTTTCCATCAATTATTGAATTAAACCTTTTAATATTCCTCTGCAAAATGGGAAGTGTGCATTTACTCTTTATTTTATGGCTGGATGATGGGGTCATGATGATTTGAACTGCCTTTCTGGGATGAACCAGATCTTACATTCATGCTTTGCATCCATAGTTAAAGGCTGCTTCCTAAATGGGACACATAGATAAAATGTCCTTTTTTTTGTGACTCTGATGGGGTTAGGGCAGACTGCCTCCAAATATGCCACTTTGGCATATTGATTATTTAGAATTAAAGTTACTTAAGACATAGCAGGTGCCAGAAGGACTCAGTGCTTCCTTTGTCCGTCTGAAAGCAGGAAATAAAGTCCCCAGGTGAAGGTAGTCTCCTTACACTTGGAGGGTAGAAGGCATCCTTAATGCCAGAGTTGGGGAATTCAGGACTAAGAAACTTACATTAACAAACTTTGTTACTTCTGAATTAATTTATGACTCCAAATCTAAAAACCTTTTTTAGTTCTTCACAAATAATTTTTGTCTGTTTGTTTAAAAGTATAAAGTTTGCCTGCTTTGGTCACTTCTTTGAGTCTCATATTCTTATGATCTCCTGTGCATATGAAATTAAATCTGTTCTTCTCCTGTTCTTCTATCTTATGCCAGTTAATTACTAGGCCAGTCAAAGAACCTAGAAGCGAGGAAGGGAATCATTTTCTATTGTATGCCTCTGTACATTCTCATGAACGATTCAGGATTCCTGTGCGTGGTTCCTATGTACTTTCTTTGTGCAAAGCTAAACAAATGTAGTTTTTGTGTGTGTGTGTGTCTGAAGTCTGATTGTAAAACTAGAGATTTTCCAGGGTGAATGAATTCCTAGTAATTTTATAGCATGAAATCTAATGGTTTTCATTTTCACTGCTGAACAAGTCTTATTTTCTAGTGAGGAAATTGTGGAAAGGGTGATGAATTTGAATCATCATCAACAGCTTGAGTCAGAAAAGCTTTCCAGATGTCAGATATATGGAGGACACATGTTGGAGGTGATCCCTTTTTCATGTTGTCTTTTCAGAGTTTCTCTTCACAGTTTTTCAGTTCCTTGTGTCCTTTTACATAGCCCCACCAGTTCCTCACTTTGTCTCCTGTAACTACAGCGTAATCAGCTCATTTCTCTCAGCTTCTAAAACAGCTCCACTTACCACCAACTCCTGCACCCTTCTTGCCTTTGGCTATCTAGTCACGAAGCCAGGCGGTAATGAAAATGGGTTTCATTAAACAGGAATCCTACTTATTTTCTCCAACCACTATGTTAATAATCTCCCTCCTCAATATAAAGGCTTAAACACATACCAATATAACTAGTTTTTTCAGCTATTTTTTCTAAAGAAGATTATTTCCTGGGGATAAAAATATCCCTCTTCAAAATCCAGGACTTTGTTGTTAGAAATGAAGACCCAAAGTATATAGAACTCTTTTTTTTTTTTTTTCCTTAGCTCCAGAAGCGAATGAAGCTTGAAACTCCCAACTTCTAGTCATTCGGTTTTGAAAATGAACACAAAATAGATATGAGGAGCTCAAACATTTCCTTACTAAAGCATGAATTTTGCAGGCCCTTATGAATAATCAAGATGAGTATTTGAATACAGACATAGTTTACAGGCATATGAATATAAAGAATAGAATATAAATTTTTCCCTGGATCAACTGAAATATGTACCAGGACATACATAGTATAATACTGAAGGAAGAAACAGAAACTCTGATGGGTGTTGTGTCTTTCTAAAAGAAAGCCAGCCATGCAGGGGAGTGTTACCCTTCTATCTCAGCAGGCTGCTGTCATAGAGTCCATCGTGATTGGGGTTGAAGTTCTTCAGCCTCTGCACCTTCTATCTAATGCCTGTAGTTTCTGTTTGAGTATCTAACTTACTATTTATCTGGAGGCCTGTTTTGAAATCATCCGCCTTAGCAGTTATCTTGACATTCTGCATCACAGCTTCAATCTCCCTTTTTTCCCCCTCTCCCTTGTCATGAAGTTTGTGATCATCAACAAGAAGTCAATTTTGACTCTTTTCACTCTCTGGGGCTTTTAGAGCTCTTTGCAAATACAAGGAGCGTGACCCTGGAAATTTCTTTTCCCCCAGAAAAGGAAAAAGCTCCACTTGTCAGTCAGTCATCTTGAGCCTAAGTTCTCACAAAGGAACTCAGAGCAGCCCCTGTCTAAATCTATCAAGGGGGAGGGGAAATGGGGGAGAGGGGGTCATGTTACCAAATAACTGTGATCAGCTTTAAAGTCTAGCTTCAGGGTTATTACTTACATCGCCTTTCATACAACTCAAACACAGCATAGGCGCACAAAAAAATGAAAAACACCAAATCCTTTGTTCCTGGACAAGTTTGGGGATCCAGACATTCTGAGTAATGCAATTCCTGGTTAATTGAATATTAGCCTATTTATGGGCAAAACTTATGCTACAGCAAGGGTTTGGCTGAAGCACACAGAAGGATGAATGCCTCTTTTCAGATATGCACAGTTTAAGGATTCATCCCACACTACCATGTATCTTTCTTCCAGTTCTTATATTTGTTTTATTGTATAGTGAGTTGTCCATATGTTTCTTTTACCCAGGAAGTTATAAGCAATTCAAGAACAGAAGTGTTTTTTCCATCTTTGCAAAACCTGTAAAGTATTTCACATTATAAAAGCTCATTAATTATTTGCTGAGTTGAATTGATTGTGCCTCTCTAATATGTTTTTAGATATATTGCTCTACCAATGACCAATGCCTGCTATGTAATGTCAATGCCTTAAGTGCAAAAAAGAGAGGCCTGAAAAATATGAAACTAGTGTGTACTTTGATGATTTTTATAAAACTTAAAAGAAAAACTTTCTTTTAAAACTAATACCTTCATAAAATAATACCTGAAATCTTGAGGTATACATGTCCCCCAACACATGTGCTGTTTGAAGTATATTCCACTAGAAATGTGAAAAGATTAAAGTGGGTCATAGAACAATGAAGCACCTTGAAAATATTAGATACATGATTTAAAGAGACTGAAAGTGATTTAATAATGAGTATTCAGTTCCTCTTGGGCTTCCCTGATGATTCAGACGGTAAAGGATCTGCCCACAATGTGGGAGACTTGGGTTCGATCTTCTGGGTAGGGAAGACCTCATGGAGAAGGGAATGTCTACCCACTCCAGTATTCTTGCCTGGAGAATTCCATGGACAGAGGAGCCTGGTGGGCTACAGTCCACGGGGTTGCAAAGAGTCAGACATGACTGAGTGACTAACGTTTTTAGCTGCACAGTGCTGTATTTAGTGTGACGATGGTACAAAAATTACGAAGGCAAATCTGAGCTCCTACTTTGCTTCACAGAGTCTTCTGGGTCTATAGCGCTCATTGCACTGTGTGTGTGTGCTAAGTTGCTTCAGTCATATCCAACCCTTTGCGACCCCATGGACTGTAGCCTGCCAGTCTCCTCTGTCCATGGGATTCTCCAGGCAAGAATACTGGAGTGGGTTCCCTTTTCCTCCTCCAGGGGATCTTCCCAGCCCAGCGATCCGACCCTCATCTCTTACATCTCCTGCATTAGCACTAGCACCACCTGGTAAGCCCATTAGGGACCAATAAAGTAAGTCCTTGATCCTCACTCTCATAAAAGGAGAAGGTAGAGCCCAACAATTAGCAATTAACATAATGAGTGAATTACATAGTGATCAGAAAGGGGGCACATACAATAGACAAAGAAAAATCAGGTCCAGGTAATTGAGACTAACTGGGTAGCAAGTTAAAAAGTGTGATCAGAGTAGGCTGCATTAAGGTGGTATCTGAGCTGAGAACTTATGATAAGTGGGGGATTTAGGAGCATTCTAGGGGAAGGGAGTGGTCCTTGCAAAGGGTGAGAGCGAGCCTGGCATATTGAGGGACAGGAGGCAGAACAATGGAGGAGAATAGTAGGAGGTGAAGTCAAGAGAGTTTCTCAGGATAAACAGAATCTCTTAGGCTGTTGAGAATGAAAATTCCCAACTAAGATAGGGATCCATGGCACAATTTTTAACAGTGAAGTGATGTGATATGATGAACCTTTTAGAGTGTGCACTTTAGCTGATGAATGGAGGAAAGACCCTAGAGGTACTAGAAGCAGGGAGAGGCTTCTTTACAATGTAGGTGAGACAATTAACGCTCGATTAGTTGTCTGGCTCCCCATTAAACTGCCAGCGCCCTTGGGGAAAACACATCTTGTCCAAGTATCCTTTCTAACACAAACTTTCTACAAAGTAGATGCTTAGGTGTCTTTTGAATAAATAAGTGTATATAATTTCAGTATATCACAGAAAATCAGTAAAATATACCCCCAGAGTTTAGGATATAAAGCTACAGACATGTAGGGGAGGGTGAAATCATAACTTGTAAAGCTTTTAGAGGAGGGAACATTTCAATAAGACTACCGAGGTCTCATGGTCATAGTAATAGTAGGAGTAAAAGTAATAGCCGCTACCATTTATTGAGAACATACTACATTCCAGGTTGTGGGCTAAATTCTTTACATGTATCATCAATTGCAAAGACCAAAGAAGGGAGTTCCCAGTATAGGACATAAGGAAGTGAAGTCTGGAGTTTGGAAAGGAGGCTGACTAGCTATTTTGCTTTGTTGAAAACCTGATGCAGAATACGTGTGTGGTGCATGCTAAGTCACTTTGGGAGAAGTTGGTAAGGTTATTTGAGGCTGGATTGTGGAAACGCTTAAATTCATGCATCATGCAAATGTTTTGGATATTTTCCAGGTTTTTCAAGTTTATTTGTTTATTCAGCAGGAGAGTGCTAGGTTTAAAGCTGAGCTCGGGGAAGATTAATATAACTCTTAGATTACCTCTGGATCATTTAGCTAGAGAATAAAACTAGATGAGTGGCTGTTTCTAAGGTCAAAATTACAGTTTGATCATTTGGAAGCATTGATGTAGAAAACAGAAAGTGACACACCCCTAATATTTGTACAAGTCTGTGCAGTTTACAGAGCCCTTGCCTGTGTATCATCCCACTTGATCATCACAGCAGCCCTGCTAGGTGGCATTGCTATCACATTTTACAAATTGAGATGATTTATGCAAAAGCGATCAGTGTGCAGTCTGGCCTGGAGTAGATACTCAAGAAATGATAGCTGAAGTGGAAAAATAAGAAAACACAGGCTTGGAAAGGCTAAGCATTTAGCCCAAGGTCACATAGATGGAAATGAATGACAGAGCCAAAACTTAAAGCCAGTTTCTCTGAGTATGAGTCTAATTCTGTTTACTCCTATTTTAACTACTTCCCTGCCAGTCAGCAGAGAGCTGCATACGTTCTTAGAAAATGACAGGTGAAGGCATTAAGCATACCTGTTAACTAACTTAGTTCAAACTCTCAGTATGGGAAATATTATTTAGTATGTAATATACATTTTTACTTTAAGGGTTCTCATATATACATACATAGTCTATTGTATATGCCCTTTTATAAGTTACCGTATACTTGTATGAGTGTGTGTGTGTGTGTGTGTGTGTGTTGTATTAGATTGCTAGGGCTGCCATAGCAGAGTATCACAGGCTGGGTGGCTTAGACAACAGGCATTTATTTTGTCAGCTGCTTTAGTTTCTACTGAGGCCTCTCACTTTGGTTTGTAGTTCGCTGCCTTCTCTCTGGGTCCTCACATGGTCTTTCCTCTGTGTGCATGAACCCTTGTGTCTGTTTGTGTGTCTAAATTTTCTCTTGTTATAAGGAAACCTATCAGATTAGAATAGGGCTGGCCTAATAGTCTCATTTTAACTTAATCTCCATTGTAAAGTTACTATTTCCAAATACAGTCAATTTCTGAGATACTGGAGGTTAGAGCTTCAATGTACAAAGTTTGAGGGAATGTAATTTAACTCATAACATACACACACATATGTATATAGAAATATTTATATATATTTATTTATTTGTTTATAGGCCTTTTAGAAATACATGGTACATCCAAATGTCTCCTTTGAATTTCCAAAATATAGTATTATCTATTAACTACTTCCTGAGAAAAACTAAGGCCCTGGCACAATGACATAGGCTTAGGTGCAATGGACACAACATGGGGTTTAAATCCCTGTAACATTGGTTTTAATGCTGATTCCATCATCATTTTCCCACTTGTGTGGTCATAGGCTTGTTGCTTAACTTCAGTTTTTTCATCTGCAAATTGCAGATGAAATGGTCTTCCTTGCAGGTTTGAGTTAAGTTTAAAAATAATCCATGTGAACCTGTCTAGTATAGGGCCTGTCCGTTTGTAGGAGCTCAGAAATGTTAGCTCCTCTTTCCATCACTGCCCTGAGCGAGCTCTCAGGGCCATGCTCCCTCAAATAGAGGCAGACATCCACACAAGTAATTCCAGTAGGACTTGATATGTGCCAGGAGGGCTGGCTGTTTACAACAAAAGACTGTTTGTTTCAGTGTTTTGTTTTTTTTTTTCTCTTGTATTAGCCTAATCAGGATGTTTCTATAATAAATACACTAGGTACCTAGTTCAAAATTCTATAGAAATATAATTAGCTAAGCAGGGAGCAAGACCATCCCCAAGAAAAAGAAATGCAAAAAAGCAAAATGGCTGTCTGAGGAGGCCTTACAAATAGCTGTGAAAAGAAGAGAAGCGAAAAGCAAAGGAGAAAAGGAAAGATATTCCCATTTGAATGCAGAGTTCCAAAGAATAGCAAGGAGAGATGAGAAAGCCTTCCTCAGCGATCAATGCAAAGAAATAGAGGAAAACAATAATATAGGAAAGACTAGAGATCTCTTCAAGAAAATTAGAGATACCAAGGGAACATTTCATGCAAAGATGGGCTCAATAAAGGACAGAAATGGTATGCTTTTAACAGAAACAGAAGATATTAAGAAGAGGTGGCAAGAATACACAGAAGAACTATATAAAAAAGATCTTCATGACCCAGATAATCACAAAGGTGTGATCACTCACACTCATCTAGAGCCAGACATCCTGGAATGTGAAATCAGGTGGGCCTTAGAAAGCATCACTACGAACAAAGTTAGCGGAGGTGATGGAATTTCAGTTGAGCTATTTCAAATCCTAAAAGATGATGCTGTGAAAGTGCTGCGCTCAATATGTCAGCAAATTTGGAAAACTCAGCAGTGGCCACAAGACTGGAAAAGTCAGTTTTCATTCCAATCCCAAAGAAAGGTAATTCCCAAAGGCAATTGGAATTTCATTCCAATCCCAAAGAATGCTCAAACTGCTGCACGATTGCACTCATCTCACACACTAGTGAAGTAATGCTCAAAATTCTCCAAGCCAGGCTTCAGTAATATGTGAACTGTGAAATTCCGGATGTTCAAGCTGGTTTTAGAAAAGGCAGAGGAACCAGAGATCAAATTGCCAACATCTGCTGGATCATCGAAAAAGCAAGAGAGTTCCAGAAAAATATCTATTTCTTCTTTATTGACTATGCCAAAGCCTTTGGCTGTGTAGATCACAATAAACTGTGGAAAATTCTTCAAGAGATGGGAATACTAGACCACCTGACCTGCCTGTTGAGAAATCTGTATGCTGGTCAGGAAGCAACAGTTAGAACTGGACATGGAACAACAGACTGGTTCCAAATAGAAAAAGGAATACATCAAGGCTGTATATTGTCACCCTGCTTATTTAACTTCTATGCAGAGTACATCATGAGAAACACTGGGCTGGAGGAAGCAGAAGCTGGAATCAAGATTGCCAGGAGAAATATCAATAACCTCAGATATGCAGATAACACCACCCTCATGGCAGAAAGTAAAGAAGAACTAAAGAGCCTCTTGATGAAAGTGAAAGAGGAGAGTGAAAAAGTTGGCTTAAAGCTCAACATTCAGAAAACTAAGATCATGGCATCTGGTGCCATCACTTCATGTCAAATAGATGGGAAAACAGTGGAAACAGTGGCTGACTTTATCTTTCTGGGCTCCAAAATCACTGTGGATGGTGATTGCAGCCATAAAATTAAAAGACGCCTGACCTTGGAAGGAAAGTTATGACCAACCTAGACAGCATATTATAAAGCAGAGATATTATTTTGCCAACAAAGGTCCATCTAGTCAAGGCTATGGTTTTTCCAGTAGTCATGTATGGATGTGAGAGTTGGACTATAAAGAAAGCCGAGCGCTGAAGAATTGATGCTTTGATGCTTTTGAACTGTGGTGTTGGAGAAGACTCTTGGGAGTCCCTTGGACTGCAAGGAGATCCAACCATTCCACCCTAAAGGAGATCAGTCCTGGGTGTTCATTGTAAGGACTGATGTTGAAGCTGAAACTCCAATACTTTGGTCACATGATGCGGAGAGCTGACTCATTGAAAAGACCCTGATTTTGGGAAAGATTGAGGGCAGGAGGAGAAGGGGACGACAGAGGATGAGATGGTTGGATGGCATCACCGACATAATGGACATGGGTTTGGGTAGACTCCAGGAGTTGGTGATGGACAGGGAGGCCTGGCATGCTGCGGCTCATGGGGTCGCAAAGAGTTGGACACTACTGATCAACTGAACTGTACTGAAAGCTAAAAATATTAAAATTACATAAAAGTATGCTACGTCCAAACTATCAGGTTAAAAGAAATAGAATGACTATAAACCTAGATATTTTATCCTATTACAGTAGGCAACCTCAGTGTCCCTCACATGCATTCATGTGTGCTAAGTCGCTTCTGTTGTGTCCAATTCTTTGGGACGCTATGGACTGTAGCCTACCAGGTTCCTCTGTCCATGGAATTCTCTAGGGAAGAATACTGGAGTGGGTTGCCATGCTCTCCTTCATGTGATCTTCCCGACTCAGGGCTTGAACCTACGTCTCCTGCAGCTCCTGTGTTGCAGGTGGGTTTTTTACTGATGAGCCACTGGGGAAGCCCCCTGGTATTCACACTCTTGTTTAATTCCTGCCTCCTTTGAATGTGGATTGGACTTAATGATTCCCTTCTAATGAATCTAATGTACTAACAGTGATAGGATGATACTTCTGAGACTGAGTTATAAAAAGACTGTGACTTGTCTCAATTCCTCTCTAAAGCCATTTCTCTCCATCCCATTACCCTCCCTCTTTCTGTTTCTTTGTCTCTTTTTCTCATCACCAGATACCATATTGGGAGATTACCCAGGCAGTGCATGGACAGGCTCATACACTGGAAAACAGCATGACATGGAAGCAGATTTTGTAAATCTTGTCAAGGGAACAGTCTTGGGAGCAGATTCTTCAGTGCCAGTTCAATCTCAACATGACTGCAGCTCCAGAACAGCTTGAATATATCTTGAACTACAGGTACTCTTTTAAGATACATCCAGCTTCCTAACCCGTGGAAACCTGGAAATAATAAATGTTTATTCTTTTAATCTTCTAAATGTGCAGGGTAATTTGACACACAGCAATAAATAAGTTTGTTGTGATCCACACAGTCAAAGGCTTTAGCATAGTCAATGAAGCAGAAGTAGATATTTTTCTGAAATTCCCTTGCTTTCTCCATGATCCAGCAAATGTTGGCAATTTGGTATCTGGTTCCTCTGCCTCTTTAAAGCCCACCTTGTATATTTGGAAGTTCTCAGTTCATATACTACTAAAGCCTAGCTTGAGGGATTTTGAGCCTAACCTTGCTAGCATGTGAAATGAGCACAATTATATAGTAGTTTGAACATTCTTGGCATTTCCTTTCTTTGGGATTAGAACAAAAACTGACTTTTTTTCAATCCTGTGGCCTCTGCTGAGTTTTCCAAATTTGCTGACATGTTGAGTGCAGCACTTTCACAGCATCATCTTTTAAGATTTGAAATAGCTCAGCTGAAATTCCATCACCTCCACTAGCTTTCTTTGTAGTAATGCTTCCAAAGGCAGCCCACTTGACTTCACTTGTATGGCTCTAGATGAGTGACCACACCATCATGGTTATCTGGATCATTAAGACTTTTTTGGTATAGTTTTTCTGTGTATTCTTTCCACGTTTTCTTATTCACTTGTGCTTCTGTTATATTCTTTCTGTTTCTGTCCTTTATCATGCCCATCCTTGCATGAAATATTCCCTCGATAGCTTCAATTTTCTTGAAGAGATCTTTAATCTTTCCCATTCTATTGTTTTTTTTTTCTATTTCTTTGCATTGTTCATTTTAAAAGTCATATACAGATGTGAGAATTGAACCATAAAGAAGGCTGAGCACCAAAGAATTGATACTTTGAATTGCGGTGCTGAAGAAGACTCTTTAGAGTCTCTTGGACAGTAAGGAGATGAAAGCAGTCAGTCCTAAAAGACATCAACCCTGAATATTCATTGGAAGGACTGATGCTGAAGCTGAAACTCTAATACTCTGGCCACCCGATGTGAAGAGCCAACTCGCTGAAAAAGACCATGATGCTGAGAAAGATTGAAGGCAAAAAGAGAAGGGGGTGGCAGAGGATGAGACAGTTCGATAGCATCACTGACTCAATGGACTTGAATTTGAGCAAACTATGAGAGACAGTGGAGGACAGAGGAGTCTGGCATGCTGTAGTCCATGGAGTCACAAACTAGGACACAACTTAGTGACTAATAACAACAAATAAATAAGAACTTTGCACAACTTGGGACGTGTGTCTGTCTAAGAACAGAAATATTTGCATTTCATTCAACTTAAATATTTTAACAATCTAATGGGAAACTACATTTTATTTTTCATGAAGTTCTTTGCACTTGTGTGTCACATCTATACCATTTGAAAAAAAACAGAAGAGACATTGTAATCAGAGGATGACTTGATACTGTTTCTTCTTCTTAGTAGAATCTTTGGGTGAAATACTGTTAGACTTAATAAAATAAAAAATAAGCAAAAATATTTTATTTTTGCCTAATGGTGAAAGAGTCAAGTATGGCATAGTATTACTGAAAATCACTTTGAATACCACAATAATAAATCACAACACAACTTAGGATCATGGCTCATAAATGAGATCTATGCCCAGAACTTTGGCTGTCTAAAAGGTTATTGAAAGAAAGCATAATAATGGAATCTCAGGAAAGGAAGAGCTATACAACTGAACAGAAATATATTTAATTTTTCCTCAAGTAGAGAAAAATGCAAATAGATACATCTACTTCTGAAAAGATAGGGTTCAAAATATATAATAGCAGTGACAAGTTATATTTATAGAGCACTTCCATGTTTGTTCTTTATAGCTTTCATATCTGTAACATCCTGTTTCACAGTTCAGTTGTGAAACAGGTCAGCCTAAATGATTTTTTCTTCACTTTACAGATGAAAACAGAGATTTTGCTCTATCACCTTGGGGATGCAGATTGACTAAAACATCTTTCATTACAATAGTTTGGAAATTTTAGGTCATACCTCATAAAACAGGTATCTGTCTATCTATCCATTCATCCACCCACCCATCCATCTATCTCCTGTCTGAGAATCACAACCCTCTAGAAGATAGTCTGTGAGGCTGGAAATAAGGCAAAAAGTTCTTAACATTGGCTAAAATAACTCCCAAAGACATATGCACTAATATCTTAGCTGTAAAATAGTAACACTTAACTTTTTAAGAGCTGCTCAGACTTTCTATGCAGAACCTATGGACACTTGTTTTAAACAGAATGCTAACAGGTTTGGTTTTGTTCTTTTGTTCCCAAGAAGAGAGCAGGCTAACTGAGGTGAGGCAGGCAAGCCGACAGAATAATCTGACAGCAAGGACGAGTAAGGAAGAGATTAAAAAGAAACCACGGAACCAGAGAAAGCAGCTTTCGGACACTTAAAGTGAAGGTAGACATTGTGACCTGTTTCAGAGCACTTCACAATAATTAATGCTGATAATTATCACTCCAAAGTCAGTAAAATGTCAAAATAGGATCAGCACCTTAAGGAGACAAACTAATTGTGACTGGCATATTTTGAGTATTTACTTTTTAGCAAGAACCAAATAGATGTAGGTGCTTTACATACATTATCTCTAATCCTCTCAACCCTCAAGGTTTTGGAGTGAGAAAAATGAGACTTACAGAGTTTAAGCCACTTCCTTACGGTCCCACAGGTGCCAATAAATGATCCAGAATTTAAGTTCAGATATTTCTAATTGAAAACCTCCCTTCTGTCCACTATTCTACACAACCTGAAATATGCCTATCAAAACCTGCTCAAGGTTTAACAACAAAAAAAGTGTTTTAGTATCTAAGAGCATAGTTTGCTAATTTGGGAACCAAATCATTTCTGTTCTACCTGTCATTTCCCCCAAAGTACTAGTGAAATATTGATCTTTGTGAACTTTTTGGCAAAGAGCAGAGTACATTTTTTTGCTTGGCATGAACAGGATATCTTTTTAAAATAGGAATTATACAACAGCAGAACAGACTGCTTTGTGAGCTAGTGAGTCACTCATGTCTGAGAATATCATAGCCATAGGTATTTAATATTTTCCAGGGTTGCTGAAGACAATCTTTCTTTACAGAAAAGAAAATGGATCACTAAGGACTTGCCTCATTTCTAAGAATTTGTGTCTTGAAAATCCTGTTTCATTCTTATATGCAGTATTTCTAACAAATCCTAAATGGTGAAGAAAGATTTCCTACTAGATGAATTATCATTCTTGAGAGCACAAAAATAGTGGGTTCAGCTCTCTTAAAAGTTGCATTTAGTTAAGAATTTTTTTCTGTCTTTAATCCTTTGGTGTCAAATGGATTACTGCATGTTCAATACTTAATTACTGAATCTTCATCATCTCCAAATACTTCTGTGCTTAATATTTATTAAAACCTTCTTTTCAGGGAGACAAACCTCATCTACCATCTGAAATCTAATTTTCATGACATTTTGTAGATAGTAGTTATGAACTAATAATGCACAGTGCTGTTTGAAATCATCATTCCTTATGTTATACTATGAAATTAATTTTCCCTTTTGATTTTTAATATGTTTCTCTTGTTCAGTAGGGTGCCCTCCTAGTGATAATTTTGACCAGTCATTTTAAATTGCTATTCAAAACAGACTGAGTAATGTTTCACATGAACATTTCTATTACATTTCCCATGATGTTACTTATGATTAAAAAATAACTACTGTGGTAGAAAAAAAATAAAACCAAAGAAATATATAATCAAATATTTTATATCTTACTCATGACAGATGAAATAAACCTAAATCAGCTCATGTAAGTACAGATAAATATTTGTAAAAAATTTCACTGATGAATACTTTTGTCCATTCACTCTAGAGCTGGATTATCAATTAGGCTCAGTAGGCATAGGGGTACTATATACTAAGTAGTGTGGGGTCTGCCATATGTTTAGGAGCACACAAATGTTTTATTTTAAAAGCAAAAAGAAAAAACAATGAACTTTTAGGTTAAAGAAAATGTCTCAATATATAATATTACTATATTCATTTTTATACCAATGCATTTATAAAATATAATTTAAAAAAATCCTTTTTAAATGGAGAAAGTAGCCCACAAAGGCAATAGTGCCCAGGACCCATGCAAGATGTAATGTTTTTCAGATTTACTCCTTCTAATAGGATTTAGTGAGCTCATTGCTGTTTATTATCCCTACTCTAGAACAGATACATAGGTGGTGAGGAAAAGTGGGGTAAAATGGTGGATGGGATAAAAGACACAACTTTTGTCTTCAAGGAACACATGAACTCCTAGCAGATGAAGTATTTGAATTGATGGCAATATGGTAAACAATATTATTGACCCAGATGAGATACAAGGAAAGGATTGAGGAGGCGGTGACCAGCTCTGCCTGGTGGGAATGGTGTGTGTTGTAGCACATGACAGTTATACTAGATTTTGAGAAAGGAGATGGATTAACCTCATTTAATCTGAGGGGTAGTGAGAGGCTTTGCTCTTGGCAAATGGATGGCATGTGCAAGGGCCTTACAGTGTAATAGGCCTTGATACTTTCTAGAAACTGCAGATAACAGATTATTACTGCACAGAGTAACAGCAGGTACCCTGGGAGTTGTAAAAAGGTAGACGGTGTCCACAACAGGAAAAGAAGGGCCTGGGTGCCATCCTTATCATGCCAGTCAGACTGCATTTTATTCGATAGGATAGGGTTTCTGCATTTCTTGATCTTGACATTAAATACTTTACCATTTGGCTCCTTAGAGTACCATCTCCCATGATACTCTCCCAAAATACTCCAATGCCAAACATCCTTATGGGTTTATTTGCCTAATTCTACTCTTTTGTACATGTTCTCACTCTATCTGGAAAATAATCTGTCCTTTTCTCAAAACAACCATCTCAGCATCCTCAGCTTGCCTTCCTCAGCTGTAGGGACTTGAAAACTGAGAAGAACCTTTGGAATAATCTAGTCCTTTCTTTAAAAAAAGATATTCATTTATTTTATTTGTCTGGCTGCCTTAGGTCTTAGTTGCAGCATGGGGAATCTTCATTGCATTATGCGGGATTGTTGCGGTACAGACTCTCTAGTTGCGGTACACAGACTCTCTAGTTGTGGCTCTTGGGCTCAGTAGTTGTGGCATGCAGCCTTAGTTGCTTCAAGGCATGTGGGATCTTAATTCCCCAACCAGGGATTGAACCTGTGTCCCCTGCATTGCCAGGCAGATTCTTAATCACTGGACCACCAGGGAAGCCCGTGGAATTATTTAGTCCTTAACCTTCATTTCGCTGATAAAACTGAGATCCAGAGGATCAATTAACTTGTGTCTGTTTCCATAGTCAGCAAGAAATGGAAATGAAATGGGACCAGATTTGTCTGACGGGGGGCTCACATGGTAAAAAATCTGCCATCTGAGCCTATGTGGGACACCCGGGTTTGATTCCTGGGTCAGGAAGATTCCCTGGAGAAGGGAATGGCAACCCATTCCAGTGTTCTTGCCTGGAGAACTCCATGGACAGAGGAGCCTGGCCAGCTATAGTCCATGGGGCCACAAAGAGTCGGACATCAGTGACTGACTAACACTTTCACTTTTCATGGTGGGAATGATTTTTGTGGCAATTATCTTCCCACTGCATTTGGTGATTAATCATGAACCATGCGTATTGACATAGCTTGTGTCATCATCAGCTATTTAAATTTTACCATTTGATTTGTTTATTCCCTGTTATATTTTTCTAACAAATGTTAATGCCCTGTGGCCCTGAACTGCCTCTTAAAGTGCTTTTCTACAAGACCTAAAGCAGTGATTTGACATATAAGGAAGCCCTTAAATAGTTAACAATCATCCTCATGAAATGATTTGCCTACTTTTAGAGATGACTGAATTTACAATGGGACAGAGAAGGAAGCAGCACTTGTCTTTCTTTGGGTTTCCAAGGAGTAAAGTCTGTGACATAGATCTCGTGCCCTTGATTTGTTGAGTCTGCTTCTTAGGGAAAAAATCTGTGAGACAATGAAGATAGGCAAAGAGAAAGAGCAAGTCTAGCCTCGGCCACATGACCTACTGGAGTCTGGTGGGCGTTCTGCAGCATTCCAGAACTGTCACTTTACAGAACTGTTCAGAAAAGGGCAGGACAAGCCTCAGCAAAGCAAGTTGAGGCTCATTGCTGTGGGCTGCCTAAGAGTAAGGTGGGCGGGGGTGGGGGACAGGGAGTATAATCTCTTCGGGGAGGGTGCTCTTTTCAAGGACAATCCCTGGAAAGGGGATAGAGGCAGCTATGAATCACTGGGAGATAAAAACCACAGCAACTTGTGATGGGTGACTGACTCAGTAAAGGGAATCTGGGCATGGCACCCGCAGCCGTGATTACCACCATCATTTAGGGGGACAGAGAAGAATAAAAACAACCAACAAATAAGCAAGACATCCCAAGTAAACAAAACAGAAAACCCAGATAACAGGAGGCAAAGAACTGATCTTCTTCCTCTAAAGTCTGGCTTCTTTTGTTAGGTCATAAACTTTTTCAAGTTCCTCCCACAGAGCTTTACTTAACCTAGTGTCCCTATTGACCCCTATTCTAATAAAAATTTATTGTACAGATTTAATGTACAAACAAATGAATCACTTCTAATGGTGTGGCTTGTCTCTCAGAGGAACGCAATCACTGTTGAGGAAAAAGTGCCATAGATCATCAGATAGTAGATCATTTCCAAGGTTTTGAAGAGTAGATACTGCAGTTTCTGATTTTGCCTCAAAATAGCCATAACGACAAAGGAAAGAACCAAATCCAAAAATTAATCCCTCTCACGCCCCTGAAAAAGCCTTCCAAATCATTTACCCTACAGGTAACATTGAAACAAACCAATAAAGGCTCATATAAATGGAGATTTTTCGTAAAGATCTATCTGGCACCAAAATGTCTGTTGGGTGCAGTGGCACAGCTCTGGAACTAACACACAATCTGCCCAGCAGTGCAGGGGCTGGCTGTGTGTGATGGATCCTAAACACACTCTCCCCTTGGGCCTTGAAAGTAATTTTGCTTGTTCTAATCTTAGTCTGAGCCCAGCAATTAGGATTCCATCAGGTCTCTGCTATTTCAAACAGCCCCTGTTTCCACTCCCATCATCTTCACAACAGAGTTGACTTTTTAACTCCAGCCCTGGACACCTCAGTTTACTTCAGTAAATCTGCAATGCCTCCCATGGAGCACATGGCTCTGCATCTGAATTTGGGCTTAGTAACTAAAGGAGGCTTTGCTCTTCCAAAAGCTTCTCCCGGTGATGCCAAGCTTGGACCCATTGTGTGGTTTCTTTCTCTGTAACCATCTCTACCTGCCTCTCCTGGGCTGTTTTTTTTTTTTTTTTTAAATCTTCTTTATTCTGTAAACCTCTCACAGTGTGAGATTTAGAATAATTCAGCATTCCATTGGAAAGATATAGCAGGAGGTTCTCACAGATTTACTTGAGCACCATGAAGCTTAACTGGGATCCCGGCCTCAGTGCTATTTCCTTTATAAGTCCTCCAATCTGACCAGATGCCAGTCCGTCCCTGTGGTTTGCACAGCATGTTAGGAGTATAAATTTTGAGAAAATAATTAGTAATAATAATTTCTAAGAAAACTGGGGTCAAAACTTCCACAATGTTTACTTTTCTCTTGAATATCTACCTAATTACAGTATACTTAAACTATGACAAACATTTTTGCACAGGAAAAAAAACAGGTAACAAATGGGCCCTCAAAAATATTTCCCTGAGAAGCCATTTTATCATGCAACCTCTGTAATTATAATTCTTTAACCCTCAGATTGTGTTGGAACTCATGAGAAGCTAAATAAGCACTTAAAATGCACACTAGTCCCTCAAACCTTCTCTAGCTTTCACGTCACTTTGTATATTTTTAAAATTTAAAGTCATAATTAAAGGACGATTTAAAGTCATGGATTTTCCTATGACCTATTACCAATTACCAGATAAATGAGTTTTTACCAGAAGATCATAGAGGAGAGAAAAGTCTTGGGTGACTCCACAATTTCTAGCCAGGAAGGTGGGGAGAACATAAATGGAGTTTGGGAGAGTAAACTGCTTTGGTAGGAAGGTATTAGCAGTATTGATTTTGTACATCAAATATTTGAAGTGACTTGGGACACCCAAGTGTTCTTTCCATTTGAAACCATGGGGAGCTGATGAGAAATAAGACACAGTGAAAAATCATCACCATCTTTCATACCTGAGGATCTCTCCTAAATGTCACAGATTTATCTGCCCACATTCACCTGTGTTTAGGAGGAAAAAAATATGCTAAGCCTCATAGAGTTTGCACAAGGGGTACCTACTGAAGGCAGTCCTGCAGACCATCACGTGACAAATGTCAGTGCGTTCTTGAGGGCAAGGGGACAGCAACTGAGTGACTCCTGCAAGCCCCACTCTATATGCTAATGCTTTTAGTGGGTTTGTCCTGATGAGAATTCAGAAATTGGCCAATTTTCATTCCCAATTCAACTGATAAGGGGTGGTCAGTGGGACACTTTAAGCCCCAGGAGATTACTGGTTTTTGGCTTCACTGCCCACATGACTAAAGGAGGCCACAATTTCTAATAATTTCTTCTCCTAGAGGGGAGAGGAAGCCAATGGGAAAACTGTTAGTCTGGCCTTAATGCTGCACGACAAGGGGAAATTGGTTAGTGAAGTGGAAATGATTGAAATTAAGGGGGGAGAGTGTCCATGCCATGTCACCCTAAAGTGATAACCAAGAAGTTGGGGCTGGATTTCAGGAAGACTGACATTTTAAAGGAGAGAACAGATAGGCAGAATTCCACAGCAACATTTTGAAAGGGAAGAAAGTTTAAGAGAACTGGAAAACATTCATGAATAGGATTCTAACTGTATAGTTGCTTATTTTCCCCCACCAGCTTTATTGAGATATTATTGAAAAAACTGTAAGATGTTTAATATGTACAATGTTGTATACATTGTGAAAGACTCCCTCCATTGAGTTAATTGACACATCACCTCACTTCTTTACCTTTTGGAGGGGATGAGAACATTTAAGTTCTGCTCTCTTAATAAATTTCAGTTATACAAAACAGTGTTATCAGCTAAAGTCATCATATTATACAATGGATCCACATGCGTTATTCATCTTGCAACTGAAAGTTTGTACCTTTTTACCAACCTTTCCCTATTTCTCCCACCCTGGTAACTACTTTTCTCTTCTCTGTTTCTTTGAGTTTGCTTTTTTTTGAGTCCACATGGTAAGTGGTACTATGCTTATTTGTCTTTCTCTTTGTTGTTCAGTTGCTCAGTTGTGTCTGACTCTTTGCAACCCCATGGACTGCAGGACACCTACCTCCCCTGACCTTCACTATCTCCCAGAGTTTGCTCAAACTCATGTCCATTGAATCACTGATGCCATCCAACCCTCTCATCCTCTGTTGTCCTCTTTTCCTCCTGTCCTCAATCTTTCCCAGCATCAGAGTCTTTTTCAATGAGTTGGCTCTTTGCATCAGATGGCCAAAGTATTGGAGCTTCAGCTTCAGCATCAGTCTTTCCAATGAATATTCATGGTAGATTTCCTTTAGGATTGACTGGTTTGATCCTTGCTGTCCAAGGGATTATCAAGAGTCTTCTCCAGGACGACAGTTTAAAAGCATCAATTCTTCAGTGCTCAGTTTTTTTTTTTATTATCCAGCTCTCACATCCATACATGACTACTGGAGAAACCATAGCTTTGACTATACAGACTTTAGTAGGCAAAGTAATGTCTCTGCCTTTTAATATGCTGTCTAGGTTTGTCATTGCTTTTCTTCCAAGGGGTTAGCATCTTTTAATTTCATGGATGCAATCACTGTCCACAGTGATTTTGGAGCCCAAGAAAATAAAGCAAGCCTTCAGTGTTTCCATTGTTTCCCTATCTATTCACCATGAAAGTGATGGGATCAGATGCCATGATCTTTGTTTTTTGAATGCTGAGTTTTAAACCAGCTTTTTCACTCTCTTCTTTCACTTTCAAGAGGCTCTTTAATTCCTCAAATTCTTTCTCTGTACTGTGCTGTGCTGAGTCCCTCATTCATGTCCAACTCTTTGCAACCCAATGGACTGTAGCCCACCAGGCCCCTCTGTCCCTGGGGACTCTCCAGGATAGAATACTGGAGTGGGTTGCCATGCCCTCCTCTAGAAAATCTTCCTAACCCAGGAATTGAAACAGGGTCTCCCCCATTGCAGGTGTATTCTTTACCAGCTGAGCTACCAGGGAAGCCCCAATGTCTTTCTCTAAACAACAATAAGCAATCTAGCTTATTTCACTTAGCATAATGCCCTCCAGGGTCATCCATGTTGTTGTAGATGAACAGGATTTCCTTCTTGATTTTGGCTGAATAATATTTTATCTATGGGCTTCCCTGGTGGCTCAGATGGTAAAGAATCTGCCTGCAATGTGGGAGACCTGGGTTCAATCCCTGAGTCAGGAAGGTCCCCTTTGAAATGAATGGCTATCCACTCCAGCATTTTTGCCTGGAGAATTCCATGGACAGAGGAGACTTGCAGGCTCCAATCCATGGGTTTGCAAAGAGTTGACATGACTGAGTGACTATCACTTTCACTTTTTATTTATGTATCTACCTATCATCTATTCATCTCACATTTTCTTTACCTGTTCATCAGTTGATAGACTCTTAGGTTATTCCCATACTTTGGCTATTGTGAATTGTAATTATGCAGTTTCAAATAATCTTAAAGTGCAATTAAAAGGGGGAGACTTTATTAATGAAACTAAGGATAAATATGAGAACAGAGAATTTCTGACAAGCCCATATTTTCATGTATGTTTTTAATAAAAAGTGCATAATTTATCCTAATAAATGAACTTTGATTCTTAGGATACTATGATTTGTTTTGTTAGACTGAAATGTATAAATTGCTTACTCTACTTTGGTTATTTCACAGGGGGAGGACTGAGGCTCAGAGGTGCTTAAACTCTGATTAAGTTCTGTTTCTTAGTGACACAATCATGGGTGCAATCAGATTTTTCTAATTCTCAGTTCAGGCCTCTCTGCTACATCAGTGGTTTCTGGACAAAGATCTGAAGATTCCAATGGATACTAAAGCATTTTTGGAGTGAGAGAGGACCCTGAGGAAACATCGCTCCTGCTATGCCCCACTTCTCTTCACCCTGGGTCTCACTCTCAACCAAGAAATTTACTCTGCTTTTTGTTTTGTAAATATGGTGACAATGTATGATTTAATCTTTAAAGGGAGTTCTGCTAAGATGTTCCAAAACTAGCATCTTCCCCACGCCATTTCATTGGTTGTAATTCCAAAAGTAAAAATATTGAATCATTAGTGTGTGAGTAAACAAAATGATTCAGATGGAGGCTCAAATAAAAACATATTAAAAACTTAAATACAAGTATTATTCTAAAAAAAAAAAGTATATAAGGTAAGAGGAAAGAAGGAGTCCAGATCTACAAGAAATCCTAGAAGTCTAGAGCTGAAAATTGATTGGGGTTTCTGAAAATGGCAGTGAAAAATGTCTTTTTAAAAATTATATTTAGAGGATGATGACCAAGGACTACAGCTTTGCTAAATGTTGTTCTATTTTGACTCAATTGTGATAACTGGAGCTAATTCTCTCTGGATCACTACCATATATACAAGTATCTAATTACAGTGTTACATTAAAAATTCTTTTAAAATATTTAGCCAGGATTTATCCTAAATGTAACCAATCATAATCTGAAAGTCATTCAGCCAAATACTTTTTAGAAATAAGATTTACCTGGCAATATCCATGGCTAGAACATTATGAGCTTGGGCCCATTCCCTTAGGTGCTCCGAGCTCTCTCCTTTGCTTTCCTCTGCTTTCCCCAGCCGTTTACCCTGTATGCGTGGCTGAGATTTAAAGATGGCCCCTCAGATATGGGGCGGCTCCACCTTGTTTCTGGTGAGCTGTGGCCTGTTTGATGTTTCTTTGGTTCCTGATGCAGAGAACTCTCCCAGGGCATTCTGTGACCTGCCAGATTCTTGCTTTCTGCTGAATCTGCTTGTGCAGAGGTTGGATCATGTCAAGTCCTTGTGTTACCTGGCTGCCTCCAAACTTCTTGCTCAGCACCTCTTGAACTTGCTTATTTAGAAAATAATTTCAGCTCAAGCAAAAAAATTTTGTGGTATATGCAAGAGGAATCTTCATGGAGATGGTGGTTGGATTCCTGCCTTGGCAAGGAAATGTATGTGGGTGCTGCTGCTGGGCATCAGAGCCAGGCCATTCTATTTTGTTCTTTCTGAGACTGTCATTCTGCCCTTTGTTCTGAACTGGTGCCTAATGTATTCTGAGGTTTTCCTTGCATGAAATGAGGGCTTCAGCATCAGCGATGAACACTGTGCTCTTCTAGCTTTTGTGTATTTCACTCCCCTGGCTCTGACTCTGCCTGTGATCTTATTCATTTAACTCCCAGTTGTCTCCCCTGAAATGTTTAATTCATGCAACTCATGACCCTAACCCATACCTGCAGCCTCATCACCCAATGCGCTGGCCACACTGAATTAAAAGCTGATCACTAAGCCTACTAGGTCTTGACATAACTGTGCAGCCTCAAGTACTCACTCCCTTCCTCAAATACCCTGCACCCAGCCCCACTGGACAGACTCCTATATGACTGCCAAGAGCCTGTTCAAATGTTTCTCCCTTTGGGAAGCTTTGCTGAATCCCTTGGGCAGTACCCATTCACCTTTCAAAAAATTATTTTATTGAAGTATAATTGCTTTACAATATTGGGTTACTTTTTGCTATATAGCAGATTGATTCAGTTTTACGTATATATCCTTTTTCGTGTTCTTTTCCATTGTGGTTTATCACAGATATTGAATATATTTCTCTCTGCTATACAGTAGGACATTACTGTTTGTTCATTCCATATAGTAATTTGCATCTGCTGATCCTAAACTCCCAACCCATTGTTCCCCCATCATCCTCTCCCCTTGGCAACCACACATCTGTTCTCTATGTCCGTGAGTCTGTTTCTGTTGCATAGGTAAGTTCATTTGTGTCATACTGTAGATTCTATATATAAACAATATCATGTGGTACTTGTCTTTCTCTTTCTGACTTTATATAGTATGATAATTTCTAATTCCATCCATATTGCTGCAAGTGACATTGTTTAATTCTTTTTAATGGCTAAGTATTATTTTACTGTATATATGTATTACATTGAGGCTATTTCCATGTCTTAGCTATTGTGAATAATGCTGCTATGAGTGTAGGGGGGCATATATCCTTTTGAATTATAGTTTTGTCTTGATATATGCCCAGGAGTGGGATTGCTGGATCGTGTGGCAACTATTCTACGTTTTATATGGATCTTCCATACTGTTTTCCGTAACAACTGCACCGATTTACATTTCCACTAACAGTATAGGAGAGTTCCCTTTTTTCCATACCTTTCCTAGCCTTTGTTTCTTGTGGATGTTTTTAGTGATGGCCATTCTGTCCAGTGTGAGGTGAAACCTCACTGTAGTTTTGATTTGCATTTCTCTAATAATTAGTGATGTTGAGTATCTTTTCATATGCCTGTTGGCCATTTCTATGTTTTCTTTGAAGGAATGTCTGTTTAGCTCTTCTGCCTATTTTCCAGATGGAGTTTTGTTGTTGTTGTTGTTGAGTTGCAAGAGCTATTTGTATATTTTGGAAATGAAGCCTGAGTCAGTTGCATCATTTGCAAATATATTTTTCCAGTCCATACATTGTCTTTCATTTTGTTTATGGGTTCCTTTGCTGTAAAATCATTCACATTTTGATTGATTATAATGTGGGATACATTTTTTTGTTTGTTCATTCATTGCTTCAGCAAGTTTTATTAATCATCTAATATGTGCCAATCACACTAAGGCCCTGGTGCAGAGTGGTAAATAAAGCAAATATGGCCTTCAATAGCTATGATTATCCCAGGGACAAAAGATTTTCTTCTGGAGCAGTACATTCCATACGGGAACATGTATCAGAAGAGTAATGTAGTTGGAAGGTTTATGAAGGCCTCCTTTAAGACCAAATATTTAAGTTGAGAGCCTAAACCCGTGCAGGATTTATGTACGCCCGTTTATCTCCGTTCATAGTACCTAGTCGTCATTTGGCAAAAACGTGTGGAACAAATGAATGACTAAATGTATTGTACACTAACAGTGGCAATTTGAGGACCTCATTAGAATTTAAAATCTGCCAACTCGTTTTAATAGTTTGGAGGTTTTATAATACTGAAATAAAATGTGTATGTGTTTGTGTGTATACTTACATATTCAGAAAGAGCTTAATAAACACACATATATACCTGCTACATGATCTTCACAATATTTTTGAACCTCCCCCCCAAAAAAGCAATTTGTCCAAAACTAGGCTAGTTGAAAGAATCTACAGCCCATGGAACATGTTTGGATTTGTAGAGGACAGTCTTCTTAACCCAGATCCTTATTTCATGTCTGAAGAACTGTCCCCCAGGTTCTGTGAGATCTGCTGATGACCCTTAGGTATCAGCCCTCTCTGTTAAGTGTCCTTGGCTGAAGAGAGGTGTCTGAATCAAGCTTACTCCCCTTGGGAAGCCAGGGTTTAGAAACCAACTCCTTGCCCTAACTTAGGACCATGACGAGGGGCCATCTGAGAGCCAGAGCGCCTCACACAGTTGACTGAAGGTTTTATGCTTAACACGATTGGTTGGCTGCCTAGACCCTCGCTTTGCCCAACCCTGCTTCCTTTTCTTCCACCATAGATGACACTCAAACAGCATTCCCCAATCAACCTCTTGCATACTTGTCAACTTGTCAGAGACGCTGACTGGAAACAGGATTCAGAGGGGCTCAATAAAAAGCGTCTCTCTCCCCTGCATGATTCTGAGCAAACCCCCAAAAGAGAACAAAACCATAAGACTGGAAACCAAAATATCCATTATCACTGATAAAGCTGATATTGAAAAATGTGGCAAATAAACATGTACTGTGCTGCTTCATCCTGAATAATAGATTTAGACCCATTTACCTCCCTAAAATCACTAGGATGGAGAAAACGGATCCCCCGAGACAAAGCTTATAAATATATGGGGTGGGTGGGCAAAGAGAGGAGGAGGAGGGGGCAGGGCTACAGACGCCCAGGTCCTGCATTTCTCTTGCCCCTTAAGAGAACTTGCAAGGCTCCTTACCAAGAGGACTGAGGCTACCAAGAGAAAGAGACCTGAACAGCTACCCCAGGAGCGCGCTCTGCACTGATGAGAATACCGAGCAGGCAGAAGTTCCCCACTTCTCTCCTCCCACCGCACAAACATAGAGCGCAACTTCTGGTTTCAGGAGCAGGAGAGGTCAGAGGTTCTGGCTTGCACGGGAGGCCCTCACTACAGGGTAGCTGATGTCCTTTTGACTCCTGCCTCTGTTGTAGATGTATTCAAAAGAAATGCTGGAATTGCCTTCTGTGCTCTTAGGAATGGAAACAGAAACAAAGAGAATTTTCAGTGCCTAAGTCCAAAGCTCCAGGGTGAATTCCTTCGCTTCTTAGTAGAACTGCTCCTGTGTTCATTTTGATAGGAACTGTTTTCACTGGAGTCGAACTGACACCCATGTAGTCACAAAAGTCACAATAAATGCTTATTTTATATATGTGTATATATCAATCTACGGTGGAAATATATATGGGGAGAAGAAGAAAAACTGGCTTCTGTTTTTTCTCCTAGATGTAGATTTATTATGAAAACAATAAAAGTAAAGGACGTTTTTAGAGAAAACAACTGTGTTTCACCAAAATTTTATCATGGCAGCATTTTCACTCTGCATTTTCACTTGGTTTTGTCCATAAATATTAGTATTTTTGCATGCACTCAATTTGGATCATTTTCTGTTTTGCTGCTTGGTCTTTGTAATGATCACTTTTAATGCTACATTAATATTCTAGCTTGTTAATTTACTAAAATTTATTTAACTATTCCTTTTCCTACTGGATATTTGGAATGTTTATAAATTTTGCAGTGACAGATACACCTGCTTTGAAAATTCAGTTCAGTTCAGTTCAGTTCAGTCAGTCATGTCCGACTCTTTCCAACCCCATGAACTGTAGCATGCCAGGCTTCCCTGTCCATTACTAACTCCAAGAACTTGCCCAAACTCATGTCCATCAAGTTGGTGATGCCATCCAGCCATCTCATCCTCTTTTGTCCCCTTCTCCTCTTGCCTTCAATCTTTCCCAGCATCAGGGTGTTTTCCAAGGAGTCAGTTCTTCATATCAGGTGGTCAAGGTATTGGAGCTTCACTTCAGCATCAGTCCTTCCAATGAATATTCAGGACTGATTTCCTTTAGGATGGACTGATTGGATCTCCTTGCAGTCCAAGGGACTCTCAAGAGGCTTCTCCAACACCACAATTCAAAAGCATCAGTTCTTTAGCCCTAAGCTTTCTTTATGGTCCAACTCTCACATCCATGCATGACTACTGGAAAAACCATAGCTTTGACTATATGGGCCTCCATTGGGAAAGTAATGTCTCTGCTTTTTAATCTGCTGTCTAGGTTTGTCATAGTTTTTCTTCCAAGTAGCAATAGTCTCTTAATTTCATGGCTGCAGTCACCATCTACAGCTTTGAAAAAAGCAGACATTAATATAATGAATGCTATAAGTAATTAAAACATGACTCACTCCTATTGTTCTTTACAGGTGTGAAAGTCTGAAATACATCTAAACTCTTAGAGTTGAGTTTTGAGCTGTATTTGAAAGATGGGAGAGTCCCAGTAGCACTTGCTTATTACCACATTTAGATTTCTTAATCCTATGCTTGTGGGTAAGAATGTGAACTCTTTCATGGCAGTAACCACACAGTATAACTTTATATTTGGAAGGTTTGATGGAGGATCAACTGTGCAGTAGGCATTCAAGAAATGTTGGTACAGTAGCATCATTTAATTAAAAAAGAGTGTTAAGAGTGCGGAGTGATGATAGACAAATCTAGATGGTCTGGAGGCACATTTTCTTCCTCCTTTAAGGTAACTTAGCAGAGTGCTGGCTCAGCTTGTTCAAAGAAAAGGCAAGAAAGGCAAAAGGCGTTTGATTGATGTCAGTGGTCCTGCAAGGCAAAGCTGTTTCCAGGGACCTCCCAGAATGGAGGCCTTGACCTTTGGTCCATGTGCTCTTTTACTGTGTTTCTGAGCCTGGAGTTATCTTTCTTAGAGTCTCACTTAGGAAGCTAGGTGTTCTCTAGCTCCTCATAAGTCATATAAAATTATTAAAATTAGAAGAGTTTAAGTTATGTTAATAGTATGAAGACTTGGCTGTGGTGTTTGTGCAAGGAGAGACAAATAGATTGATGGAACTGAGTAAAGAATTCCACGTATAACCACACTTATGTGTGTGTGTGTGTGTTAGTCGCTCAGTCGTGCCCGACTCTTTGCGACCCCATAGGCTGTAGCCCACCAGGCTCCTCTGTCCATGAGATTTTCCAGGCAAGGATACTGGAGTGGGTTGCCATTTCCTTCTCCAAACCACACTTATAGGGCCACCTAATCCACAACAAGGGCACTACTGCAATTCAGAAGTGGAAAGATTGTCTTTTCAATAAAGGGTGCAATGAGATATCTATATGAAAAATAATAATTTTTGAGATGGATAGACTTAAATATGAAAGGAAGACAGTAAAGTTCCTAGAAGAAAACACAGGATGGTCTCACAATCTTGGGATAGGCAGTGATATCTTAAAGAGGACACGAAAAGCAGTAACCATATAAATGAAAGGTTGATAAATTGGACTTCAATAAAGTTTAAAACTTCATTTAATCAAAAACATCATTGACAGTGAAAATGCAAGTCACAGAGAAGAGATCAACAATACATGTACTCCACTCGAGCTTATATTCATGATATAAATTCCTACATATTCAATTAAAATCAAGGTACAAACAACCCAATGAAGATCTGGGCAAAAGACTCCAATAGGCACATCACAAATTAAAATATCAAACAGGGTTATAAAAAATCAGGCAATATCATCTGGAAAATACAAACCAATGCCATGAGATGCCACTACCTATTACCAGCGTTACAGCTAAACAGGCTGATGATATCAAGTATTGACAAAGATACGGTATAGCTGGAACATTCATATTTTTAACAGGGATGTAAGTTGGTACAACCATTCAGGAAAATTTTTGGCAATCTATATTGAGGCTAAGTATATGACTCAACAATTCTATTCCTAGTTAAATGCTGGAAGACTACACTGTAATATAGTGCATATTCTATAAGTACTATCCTACCCTTTTCATTGCAGCTCTGTAAATCATCAACATCAAAGCAGAAAACAATCCCAAAGTCTATCAGCAATTAAATGGATAAATAAATTGTATCATATTCATATAAAAGAGAATACTGCATAATAATGAAAAAATATACTCTATTGGTACCTGCAACAGAAGGATAAGTAACACAGATAAGATGTTGAGTGAAAGAAGCCAGATACAAAAGAATGCATATTGTGTACCATTTATATGAAGTTCAGAACAGGCAAACAGCTTCTGTTGACAGAAATCAGAATCGTGATATATCTTTAGGGGCAGAAAGGGAAGGGTACGAGGGAGGCTTTGGTGACACTGGAAATATTCTATATTCTCATCTTGGTGGTGATTACATGATGTATAAGTAAACATGGATTGACCAATTATTTAAGATTTTTGGTCTTTATTGTAAATACATTATACCTCAACAACAGTAACAAAAACTATAGTTTTTCTTAATCTCATATTACAAATTTTCACTCATATGCAATATCAAAGACCAAAATTTCCTGCCTTCTCCTAATTCCCATTTAGAGACACCTCACCCATACATAGCGGCTATATGCTCAGGGGCAGTAACATGCAATTAAGGAAAACCAATGTGGGGCTTAGTCAAAAACCTGATTGTAACTGTAGTGAAATAATACTCCAGACCAGATTATTCATGTTGTCCTGATTCCTAGTCAGTCTGAGGGTAGGGTGTTACAGTGAACATAATTTTACTTAGTGTCCGACTCTTCCTCACCCATCCTCAGCCTCTTTTCACTCCATCATTAGAACGGGGGGTCTCCTCACCTCCACCAGCTTGCTGTTACATCTAACTCCAGCCCCATGTCCATGAACTCAATCTATAGCTCTACTGATGAATTATTCGGTAGCTTTTGCACAGTCTTTCTTCTAGCCTCCATTTATGGTGATAACATTGTATTCTCTTCTTTTAACATTGTTTAACCATCTGTTAACCCAGCCTTCTGCCCAAGGGGATTAGTCGGGAGAAATGATTTGAAGGCTTTGCTTAAGTGCTTTACAGTTGGGGATAGTCCATTAATTGTTGATTTTGTTTATATTCAGCATTCTGCTTCTATCTGTGGTTTTAATGATGTGAGGGTGTCCCAGGGCTTCTGCTGGACCCAGCTGTATAAATCAAATAAATAAATAAATAAACAAATAAATAAATGAAGTAAATCTCCCCTGAAATAAATAGATAACACAGCTTTCTCAACCTTCTTTTTCCAACAGTGCTTGTAAATGTGCCCTGAGGCTTATGTGTGAGGGATGTATCTGAAGTTTAAATAAATAAATAATAAGCTTCCCTGGCGGGCTACAGTCCATGGGGTTGGACATGATTGAGTGACTGAGCATGATCATGAGCTAAAGATGCAATCACATAACTGTATTCACCTTTCATTGTAGCATAGATGCTATGGGAAGATTTGGAAAATTGTTATTCACCTCATTACACTCATCCCTTCATTTCAGATTGATTTGGGGTTGCCATTGCTTTCTGTCAGTTTCTTTAAAAGGTAAAACAGAAGCAAAATAAAATAAACAAGCAAAACGTAAAAGGAAATCAAATCTCAGTGGAGTAGTACCACCCACAGGACACTGGAGAATTCTTAAGAACTGACTTTCTTCTCTAACAAGGGAATGGTTGACATCTGCTATGGTTCAAATGCGGGCTATTGAATGGGTACAGGGCCTGTCCTGGCCGAGAGCAGAGTGAGAGTAAATAGGATGGTTCTCACATTGGAACAGAGGCTTTACATGTGCTTTTGAGCTTCTGCCCTTGTGTGTGAACAACACACCCAGCTAGCAGCTGCTCCACGAACTCAAGTCCCAGCATGAGAAGCAAAATGAGGCCAGCTGGACCCTGACCTGGCCACAGCTGGCCCTGAGACCTGCAAGTGAGAAATAAATGTCTGTTGTTGTAAGACACTGAGATTTGGGGTTGAATTCTCCTGTGGCAACAGCCACCTACCACAGGGCCCACAGCTTCTGCAAATTTTCAGAGATGGAATCATAAAATCTCGGAACTGGAATGGTCTTGCTGATCGATGGCTTGAATTTCTTGTATCTCCACCATCCCACCTGGAGATGGTCATACTCTGTCTCTAGGATTGGGAGATGAGCTAAATTTTGAAAAGGGTTCTAACTATAAGAATTGCTTTCCTTAAGACAAATTCTGTATGTTGAGGAGGCAATTTAGCATTGTGTGAAGAATTTGGGCTTTGAATCAGATGTCAGTTTGAATAGTGATTCTGCCAGTTACTAGCTGTGTGGCCTTGGGCTTTGAACCCCAATTTCCTTAAATAATTGGATAGAAATACTACTACACACTCTTCATAGGATTAAATGAGGTGGTATGCATGCCTGGCACATAGTAAGGGCTCCTTAAATGGTTATTATTCTTCTTTCCTCAAACCACATAGCCTAATCCATCTTCCCTAGAGTGAACTTTCAAATATTTGGAAACATTTTTCAGCCGCTTTTCTTGTACAGTTGGTCCTTTGAGCCTTAGTTTAGTTAATTTCATCCAGATCAAATCTGTTCAGGCTGGATGTGGCTTACTGGCCCAGTGGCTAGAAAATCTAGCAATGGCTAGATTCTCAGCTCCTAATTCTGCCACCTGCTGTATTCACTATGACTCTCAGCTTTGTTTCAACCACAGATTTGATCAGTATGCTGTCCATTTCCTCATCCTAATTGTTAATAAATATACTGCAGGTGTTTCATTAGCCAGGCTCTTGGAGTCCTTCAGAGTTGTAAGCTCACATGTATTCACATGACACTCAGATGTTTAAAGAGAATGTAAGTTCTTTATTTCCAATAACTGATCTAATCTTCCTCGTGAGCCTCCCACCTCAGTGTGTTGCAGGTAAAAATAGCTTTATTTTAAACTTTTGAGTGCAAAATATTTCTTTTGTGTGTGTGAGTTTCAGTGGTTTTGTTTTGAGCTCAGACTAGAGGAGGTGAGTGCTTAGCCTTTCAGATTTGCTTTCTTCCCCAACTCTTCTTCAAGATGGCACCTGGGTAGGTTCTGTGACCTGGTGGGTTTGGGGTTGAAGGGGCCCAATCCTGCTGACCTCAAGCTGGTCCTTGGACTGGTCTCCATTGTGGTGGTGGTTGGAGGTGCCCAGTTCAGTAAGTATGCCTGGGGGCAATCTGTGGAGGTGTGGTAGTTCTGGTCCACCCTCTGTTTTGTCCACACTGAAGTTTATGGATGATGGACCTGAACGCTGGTTCTTCTTCTTCTGCATAGTTAAGACCCCAGCATGGACCCACCTTACTCCACCCTGGCTCTGTGGATCTCCAAAGGTCTTGCTCTGCCTCCCTGACTTTGGAGACCCCCCTGACTTTTAGGGCCCCAGGGTCGCTAGGCACCTGTTGTTCAATCCCCAGCCAGATATTCAGCCAAGTTCTTGATTTCCTCTAAGGGGAAACTGAAGGAACTTCTGATTAAGAGCCTGGACTTGAGCCGAACTGCCCAGGTTTGATTTCCAACTTGCCACTTATCAGCTGAGTAAGTTCAGAAAGTTGCTTAGCATAATGGGTACCCAACTGGCTTATTTAAAATGTGATTAGGGATAATGCTTACCTTCTAGGCAGGGTCCTTGTGAGGGTTACATGAGTTAATACGTGTAAATCGCTTGGAGTTGTGCTTGGTAAGCAAAGACATGACTCAAATGGTATCTGCCTATAATGTGAGAGGCCCTGGTTCAATCCCTGGCTCGGGAAGACCCCCTGGAGAAGATCATAGCTACCCACTCCAGTATTCTTTCCTGGAGAATTCCATGGACAGAAGAGCCTGGTGAGCTACAGTCCATGGGGTTGCAAGGAATCGGACATGACTCAACAACTTCACTTTCACTTTCACAGACACAGAGAACATGCTTGGTTAGTGTTAGCCTAGAAAACTAGAAAATCACATGTGGCAAGTTATTCAACCTCTCTATGCCTAAGTAGTCCCATATGTAAAACAAAGAACATGATAATAACCCCCTCACAGATTTCTTCTGAAAATTAAATGACTGAATATGTAAAGGGATTAGAACATAGTTTGGTACAAAATAAGCCCTTATCATTATCGTTATTGTATTGCTGTTCCCAGGTCAGCCGTGGGAAGCCAGGAGTGCCAAATCAGATTCCCTCTCTGCCAAGGCTGCAGCTGTCCGGGTGGCTGGTTGGGATATCCCTTAAGAATGGGATGAAAGCTCATTATCTGCCAGAATCCACCTTTCCCTTCAACCTGCTGTCATGTCGCTCTCCTCCCACACTTCACCTGCGGGCACACCTTTCCATGGCTAGCTTCCTCTCTCTGCCTCCTGTTTCCCTTCTATGCCAACCAGAGGCACACGTGCGCCTCTTCACTTTCTTTCTGGATGGCACCTCCCTCATGTAAAACTCCATTATCAAATCACTCATGTCTGATTCTATTTGTTAGTTAATGGAGGCTTCATAAAATTAGGATTCCTTTTTCTGTCCATAGAAATGTGATGCTCAAGTCTATTTCCAGCCTGTTGACTCAAATAGAAATCAGCATTGAAATAATGACCCTCAAATGGATAAATACCACTAATTCAATGAGTGGAATTCACAAGACAAGGAGGTGTATGGGAGATAGAAATATATATGAAAATATTTTTTAAAATATCCTGGTGAGACAGACAATGATGTCATTTAAGGATCCCTTTGCCCCCTTCTTTCTAGCTGCTGCAGGGTCACCACTTGGGAAATGTGCCCTAGAGCAGCTGACCAGGGAGAGGAATAAATTTTGCAATCACAGAGCATCTGGGATTCAGGATTTATTTCTTGCTTCTGCAATAAAGAAATGGAAAATAGGGGTTTTCCTGGTGGCTCAGTGATGAAGAGTCTGCCTGTCAGTGCAGGAGACATGGGTTTGGACTAGTTTCAGAAGACCTCACTGTGGGGAAACTAGCCCTGTGTATACCACAGCTACTGAACCTGTGCTCTAGAACCTGGGACCCATAACTGCTGAGCCCACATGCCACAACTACTGAAGTCTGTGTGCCCTAGAGCCAATGCTCCACAACAAGAGAAGCCACTGCAGTGAGAAGCCTGTGTACCACAATGAAGAGTAGCCCTCGCTCACCACAACTAGAGAAAAGCCCATACAGCAATGAAGACCCAGCACAACCAAAAATAATTATATTGAAAAAGAAGTGGAAAATAAGTTTGAACACCAACTCAGTGTCAGGCACTATACTTGGGGATTTACATATGTACTGTCTGTCAAGATGATTCATTCGGCCTCCTATGTGGCCAACATGGCCTATAAGTTTCTAGAAGTGCAGTGGTGAAAAAGACATATTGTCACAGAATTAATAATAGCTCTATGTGGGGGGATTATGATTATTTATAGAATGAAGGAATGAAAGTGTCAGAAAAGGTAAGTAACTTAGTTGATGTAGGGGAGTCGGTCTAGCTCTGAAGCCCATGCTCTTTGCATGGTGTAGCAGTGAGCTTAATGCTTGCAGCAGGTTGACAAAGACTCCAGAGATTTGTGTTCTGGAATGTAAGGACTGACACTCTGAAGTTTAATGCAATATTATGCTTATGTTGATATGTGTATTTTCCTTTTTCTCAGGAGAGAGAATCTATAACTTTCATGAGATTCTCAGGAAGCCCTGCCAATGGCAGAGATGGTTTCCCTTGAGAGTTTGTGTGCGTGCATGCTAAGTCACTTCAGTCATGTCTGACTCTTTGCTACCCTATAGACTGTAGCCCACCATGATCCTCTGTCCATGGGATTGTCCAGGCAAGAATACTGGAGTGGGTTGCCATTTTCCTCCTCAAGGGGATCTTCCTGACCCAGCGATAGAACCCACGTCTTTTACATCTCCTGCATTGGCAGGCAGGTTCTTTACCACTAGCTCCACCTGGGAAGTCCTGAGTATTTACAGATAACTTCATTTGGCATTAATGGTGGCTCAGTTCAGTTCAATTAAATCGCTCAGTCGTGTCCAGCTCTTTGCAACCCCATGGACTGCAGCACGCCAGGCCTCCCTGTCCATCACCAACTCCTGGAGTTTACCCAAACTCATCTCCATTGAGTCAGTGATACCATCCAACTATCTCATTCTCTGTCATCCCTTTCTTCTCTTGCCTTCAATCTTTCCCAGCATTAGGGTCTCTTCCAATGAGTCAGCTCTTTGCATCAGATGGCCAAAGTATTAGAGTTTCAGCTTCAACATCAGTCCTTCCAATGAATATTCAGGACTGATCTTTAGGATGGACTGGTTGGATCTCCTTGCAGTCCAAGGGACTCTCAAGAGTCTTCTCCAACACCACAATTCAAAAGCATCAATTCTTCGGCACTCAGCTTTCTTTATGGTCCAACTCTCACATCCATACATGACTACTGGAAAAACTATAGCCTTAACTAGACGGACCTTTGTTGGCAAAGTAATGTCTCTGCTTTTTAATATGCTGTCTAACTTGGTCATAACTTTTCTTCCAAGAAGCAAGTGTCTTTTAATTTCGTGGCTACAGTCACCATCTGCAGTGATTTTGGAGCCCAAGAAAATAAAGTCTGTCTATGTTTCCACTATTTCCCCATCTATTTGCCATGAAGTGATGGGACCAGATGCCATGATCTTAGTTTTCTGAATGTTGAGCTTTGAGCCAACTTTTTCACTCTCCTCTTTTTACTTTCATCAAGAGGCTCTTAAGTTATTCTTCACTTTCTGCCATATGGGTGGTGTCATCTGCATATCTGAGGTTATTGATATTTCTCCCAGCAATATTGATTTCAGCTTGTGCTTCATCCAGCTCAGCATTTCTCTGCATGATGTACTCTGCATATAAGTTAAATAAACAGGGTGACAATATGCAGTCTTGACATACTCCTTTTTCTATTTGGAACCAATCTGTTGTTCCATGTCCAGTTCTAACTGTTGCTTCCTGACCAGCATACAGGTTTCTCAAGAGGCAGGTCAGGTGGTCTGGTATTCCCATCTCTTGAAGAATTTTCCACAGTTTGTGATGATCCACACAGTCAAAGGCTTTGGCATAGTCAATAAAGCAGAAATAGATGTTTTTCTGGAGCTCTCTTGCTTTTTCGATGATCCAGCGGATGTTGGCAATTTGATCTCTGGTTCCTCTGCCTTTTCTAAATCCATCTTGAACATCTGGAAGTTCACGGTTCATGCCTGGCTTGTTGAAGCCTTGCTTGGAGAATTTTGAGTATTACTTTACTAGCATGTGAGACTCAGATGGTAAATAATCCACTTGCAACGCCAGAGACCTGGTTTTGATCCCTGTTTTGGCAAGATCCCCTGGAGGAGGTCATGGCAACTCACTCTAGTATTCTTGCCTGGAGAATCCCCATGGATGAAGGAGCCTGGCGGGCCACAGTCCACGGGGTTGCAAAGAGTTGGACACAATTGAGTGACTAAGCACAGCACAGCATTGCTCTAAACTGTATTTTCTCAGGTCCACCAGAGGGCAAGTTCTAAGCAGGGGAGAATGCTAGGTGGTCATGAAAACACACAGAAGGTAGAGAGAAAGTGGCTTTAGAAATTAATGCTCATATACAGTACTGAGCCTTTTATATAGTCAAACTCTGACCACCAGAAGGGTGGGACTGCCCCTGTCTTCCAGATGCCACCTGCTTCAATGCTCAGTATAGCCTGATCTCCTTGCATAAGAAAGTGTGGATACCTGTGTTGATCTGCAGCAACAGTGAATGGTGAAAAGAACAACAGTGTGATTCATTTCTCGTCTTATTCAAGCTGACTCTGGCCTCCATCCTAGCAACTGTATGATGTGCATGGATGAGACCCACTGGAAAAAGAAAGACACTATGTCTGGGCCAAAGACCAGGCACAATTGGCTACTGGTTCCTCCTGTTGCCAAGAGCTGCCTACTCAGCATCTGAAAGTGATTGACCACACTCTCCTAAATACTATTCTATCTGTGACTGGGCCTCAGAGGCTAATCAAGGAAGTGGAGGAGCGAGCAATAATTTCTATTTTGAGGTGGAGAGGCCATGTCTTGAAACTTACAGATGGAAAGAGAAAAACAGAACTGATTACATATCCTGAGGTCTCCTGGATGATACCTTGTAGTGACTATTATTATTATTCTTTATGTCTTGTTGTTCCTTCCTTCTCAGCATAGGGTTAAATGTCTGTGGATAATTCTCATACATCCCCATCTGACATATGACTTTGTCAATCATATTCTTGAATCCAAAATATTGTCTCATTTGAGGTGCTAAATGTATTAGTCTGGAGAGGTAACTTTGAAAAATGTTATTATTGTGGTGTTCTTTAAGCCCTTCTAAATATAGAGAACCACCACAACAAAACCATCTCTTTTATTCTTGGAAATAGGATTTAACCAAGCTAATGTTTATCACAGCATAAGATCTGGAAACAATTAGAGATGTGACATATATTTGCATTTTTGATGACATTTGCAATGTAAATGATAGAATAATGGAAGGTTTTGGGAGAGACATTCATTCCCCTCTATGCCCCGTGTGCCTCTTCCCACAGAGGACACGGATTTAAGGAAAGCAGCTCCCCAAACAGAATAGATAATCGAGGTGAGAATGTTATTTTAATTTCAGGTTGGTACATTTCTCTTTTATTGGATGAGGTAGGAAAGCATAGAATAAATGTCACCCAAATGACAGGTGTTAAATGTTTTTGCTGAGTGTGTTTGTCTGAGCACTTGTCAGCAGTGGAGAGGTGTCTTTGGAAGTGTGATCACATCTCGGGTATCTGTGGCTGTCTTCTGTGTGTCTTTGCAGGCAAGTCTATGGTGTCCAGCTGGTAGGGGGATAGCTCTTGGCGGGTGTCTAGGAGAATTTTTTGCTAGGATTTTCTGTCCATCTCTGGTGGTGGTAGTTTATGTATGTGTGTTCATTTTCTGTGAGAGCAAGAGTGGATGTTTATAAGGAATGAAAACATAAAATCATAACCTCTTATAATTAGAGACAGCTTTGCAGGTCATTGACTAGCACTTCCAAAATAGAAATCTCTTGTCTGTTGGGAAAGAGAGACTAAAGTGGAATAAATATCCCCAAGGTGAGGCCTGGCCAGTGAGTGGATATTCGATAAGCACCCACTGAACACTGGACACAGGGCTTGACCAGGGGAGGCAGTGGTGAGTGAAGCAGTCTTGGTCCTCTGGAAAGTTTCTAGTACAGGGAAGGAGACGGCCATTCAACAACAAAGTCAGTTATTTGATTATGTGTGTAAAGTGCCGCACAGGAAACAGGCAGTATTCTAAGGCAGCATGTAAGAGGAGATCCAATTTGAGCAGTGGGATTAGGGAGGGCTTGCAAGAGACAATGACAAATAGAAATTTCTTGTTGCCCGATATGATGGTAGTATTCTGTGCCCCCTCACAGCCCACAGGAGAGTAGTGGTCGGTACCACTTGCCGCCATCTCACATGATATTGGGGATTAATGCCCCCCTCAACACCTCCTTCTGCATGTCAGATACCTCCCTCCCTACTCGCTCTCAAATTTGGCTTATTTTAGTCATCTAAAAGAAGAACTCATGTACCTTACATGCATGCCAAGTCACTTCAGTATGCATGAAGCCTCTTTACAAGGCTATGGACTGTAGTCCACCAGGCTTCTCTGTCCACGGGGATTTTCCAGGCAAGAATACTGGAGTGGGTTGCCCTTTTCTTCTCCAGGGGATCTTCGAGACCCAGGGATTGAACCACATCTCTTATGTCTCCTGAATTGGCAGTCAAGTTCTTTATCACTAGCGCCACCTGGGAAGACCAAAGGCAGACCAAATGACAGAGCAAACAAGTGAACGTTTGTCAATGTAGAAGCTGATTTCCTGTTTATGCATCAGTCAAAACCAAGTGAGATAGGGGTTCCTGGTGTTGTGCCCTCCTTAACTGACCTCCTCTCAGCAGCGACTTGACCCAGGTTCCCTCTAACTGAGGCTTCACACTCCTCAGAGGTCTCCACTTTCCTTCAAGGCAGAAGACAGAGAAAGAGAAGGAAGCATGATCTTCAGTAGGCTTTAGTCTTGGCCTTGGAGGGGAGCGCACCTCTGGTGCTCATATCCCTTTGGCTGGAATTCAGTTACATGCCCCATCTAACTTCAGGGAACAGTGAAAATACAGTCCACCTCTCTGCCAAGAAGCAGTTTAGATGACTGCTTGGCAGTCTTCACTCTATGGCTGGAGAATCAGGTACCCACTTTTTAGCAGAGAAAGTGAATGAACGACACAGGAAATCGCAGATAGATGATTTTGATGCATTGAACTCTGAACTAATTGCTATACCATTATAGATGCTATCTTAACTTCCAGGGGACTTTTCTTCTGTCCTGCACTTTGTAGACATTAAAATCCTTAGAGGGGATAAAGAAAATCATTTGTATGTCAGAACTGTGATACATCTGTGAATCTACTTTGGGAAAAATCCACTATGAATTAAGGTCCTATAGTAGTACAGTATTTATAGTATTTCTATAAGATGATACTATTATAACATTTATTAGTACAGTATTTATAGTATTCTAAATATGTATAGAAAATTAATATTTTCACTAGTTATGTTATTAGTTCTATTACCAATCCACATCCCACCCACTTCTCTCTTTATCAGAATTATTGGCATACACACTGACCTTTTCTCTATGCTTCTGTTTAAAAGCATTTCAAAGTAATATTGAAATGATACATAACTATTAGGCTTAGAAGAAAGATACTTTATTCTAATAAGCAAAAGAGTTTCCATTCACTCAGCTATTAGGTAGCACAGTATTTGTAGTTTATTGCTTAAAATGATAATACCACCATTAAGAGAGAAAACAAGTTTCTACCAGTTTTTCCTGGAAAACAGATTTCATTCTTCAAGAATCAGCTTACTGTTTCCTTGGCAAACCTTCCCTGACCTACTTGGGTCAAGTAGATCATTCCTTTCTTTGTGAGCATGTTTTTAATGGAACACATCAAATTGTCATAATGTTTTGTGTGTGCCTGTTTTCACAATAAGCATGTGAGGCGTCCGTGACCACAGAGGTGTTCTTATTCATCATTTAATATTTTTAATTCCTCTTTTAAGGAATTATTCCCCTTTCACATGTCTGGTGTAGTAGGAACTCAGAAAATATTTGATGAATGAATATATGGCCTGATGGATGAAACAGAACACTTTACATGTCACTTTAATTGAAAGAATAAGCATGCCCCAAATGTTCAGTTCTGTATCCATCCTTTCCCTACTCCCTCCTTGTTCTGGGTACAGGCCTGGAATGTGAGGATCCACGGTTTCCTCAGCCAGCTGGCAGGCCTGCATCCCTGGCCCACCTCACCTGTGCAAACAAACATACTTACAGAGGCTCTGCTTGTGTTTACACTGCCCCATCTGGCAAACGTGTTCTGAGGGGCTCGGCTTCACAAGGTAGGATGCAACAGCAAAGAAAATTGCAGAAAGTGTGGCCTCTCTTCTGGAGCCTTTTATTTCAACGTGGCATGTGAAGTCTTGCCAGATTTGGATGACTTCTGCCCTAAAATGAGTAACCCCAGCATGGGATGGCTAAGGTTTAGCATAAAACTTGGCATAAAGCAGGCATTTGATCAATGCAGGCCATTCTTCTTCTGATGCTGTCACCACTGCTTGTTTTATTATTTTACCACAGGCTTTCTGCCAGCATCCCTATCTAGCCAGCTCACCCTGATTCAGAGAATGGGGAGAATGAAGTCCATTTCTTCCTTTGTGTTAAACTTTGTGAGTGTTGGTTACTGACCGCAGTAACTACTATTGTGGTCATCTACTGCATCATCATCTACTGCAGTGAAATACCCTCAACAACAGGCTGAAATCTCAATGTTCTACTAATCATCAGTTGGGTCTCCCAATTTAACATTCTGAAACAAGAAGCTGGCCTTTCAGAGTTCCACAAAATGGTTGTCTCTGGATAGTCTGCGATTGTGTTGAAATATAGAAATTGTAGCTAGAACCAAAGTTAATAAAATTGTGTGACACATGCAGCCCTATGACAAATGGCGACCGATAGTCCAATACTGTTTTATTCTCTCTAATATACTGTTTCTCTGCAAAGGCCAAGAAATTAAAGAACAGTTTTATTCTCCCCTTCCAGCCTGTGCAGGGTAATTATGTATTATTAATAATGCAGCAGCACAAATGATATTAAATGAACTACATTTGTTAATGCAGATCTTATCTAACTGCTTTTTCCATCAGTGGACTGTTTCTCATCAGGGGGTACTAATTAGCTGTAATATGTAGAAAGATGGGACAGAAATCCAATCAGATAAATGGGATCTATTTGGAGAGATCCAGGAAGGAGGAAGAAAGGCATTCATGATTCTGTGAGAATTATTACAAGTAGAAAAGATGAAAATTTCTGCTGTTTCAACTTCATTTACATTTTGTGGCCACAGAAGTTAAAATGCAGTACTGCTGAGTTGCCCAGGCTGCAAAGACCTGCACATAATTTTATTTATCGTGACTGTAACAGTGTTGTCTTTTGCAGTAATAAAAGTGCATATGGCTCTATAAAAATCCCAAATGGTTTACATGGCCCTTGCAAACATTAAACCTAATGTATTAGGGTAAAAACTGATGTTCTCCAGCTTTCCCTTAATAATGTGGGCTGACTTGCAGGAAGCACTCAGGCTCTAATTTTTTTTTTTTTTTTAAGTAAAGGATCACCTGAAGTTCTCAGATAGTATATGCTCGATAAACCCCAGGCTGCCCATAAACATACATGCCAGATTCTCACCCTTCATAAATCTCCTGGGAAAGTCCCTATGTTGAAGAGTTGATAAGTCAGATCCTTTTTAATTTCCCATCAACTAAGTTGGATGGACAGGTGGCCTTATTCCAAACTTAAAGCAATCCTACTTGCTCACCCAAGCCAGGTCTACCTCACCAGTGTCAGGATGTAAAGCAACCCTACTTGCTCACCTGACCCAGGTCTCTATCTCCAATGTCAGGATGCATCAGTGATCTATTTACAATTGAAGTGCCTCAGTAACCTGACAACACATTCATCACTATTCTTGGGGGACTATGGTCTCTTGAGGCTACCTTGAATGAGCTGGCAGAGACTCAGAGGAAGGACAGATACTCTCATTTGAAAACAGATGTAAAGTGAATTATTTCATTTCAGTTAGCTCAATTCCTCAAATGTAGAGAAGGGCTTGCCACACACTACTCAAAAAAAAAAAAAAAAGAGAGAGAAAAAAAAAGCTTGCTAAGATTAGGCGGAACACTGAAGCTAATTTTTAGAAAAAGCCCTGTTTTTGCCTGCCTATTTGGAGCCAGTGATACCTGTTTGATCCTTTCTAACTCCTAAGCCAGTAGGCACTCCAGTATTGACTTGCTTGTGTTAGAATATCGTATTTCTGGGAACAGCCATCTCACTAGGAAAGCATCCTGGTCCAAACCACAGTTTATGCCTGAAACTCTTAGGACAGTAGCATTACACTTAAGCCTTGGAAGATTTGAATTTATGAGTCCTCAGTGCTTCTCAATTGAAAACATTCATTTTCTTAGTTCTTGGTGGTTCTACAAAACAGCCTGGCAATGTTTTGAAGCATTTGAGCTCATACTTTAACTGCTTTTAAAAGGTGATGTCATCATTAATTGGAACAGGATTGGGATGGGCACAAAAGATTTTACCAGTTGAGATCCCATTGATCACTGGAACAGAGGATATGTGGCCTGGTCAGAAAGAATGAGGCCCAGTGCCTCAGCCATCTGCAAATATTCAACACCTTCTTGGCAAAATAATCACAAAAATGCAGGAGACATCATTATAATATAAAATCATCCAGGCATCAAGGGAAATATATTTGTATACCTCATGACAAAAGTTGAGTGGAAGCTCAGGAGTACTATTTACATTTATATATACTTATATCATGTAATTAAAGCCAACAGATAAACACATCAATATGTTAAAACAGATGTAAAAATATATAGATAGACATATTGCACTGAAACCTTGATATTGCATCCAAATGAAATCCTGTATTCCAAATATGCCCCGTAGGAGTTTTGCTCAAGGCTATGCTTAGGTATACTCAAAAATTCCCGATAGCGAGTCACCGGGGAAAACATGTTCTTTTACAGATAATTGCTACTGGCAGCCAGAGACCTAGAGAATTTGATGTGCAGTAATGTGACCTGACTATGTATTAAACTTTTTTGAAGGACATGTGTAAAGTAATTTTTATGTCTCTCACACATCTTGTTTTTTTTCCCCACTAGCAAGCACTTTTTTTTTTTTTAACAACTTGCCTGTTTTTAATATATCATTCAGGTTTTATATTAATAGTTTAATCATGCAAAATATGGTACTGTTTTCCTCATAAGAAAAAAAAGCAGTCTGGAGACAAGGAAAACTCCCATCTGAGTTGTAAGGAATATGTAAACAAAGCAAAGTTATATTATTTATTGGTAATGAACTTCATTTAAAAAGTGAGAAGTAATAGTTGCTGTTCATAAACAAGAGAAATTAGAGATGAACTGATTTCTTGAAGGTTGGGAAGCATCTCTGCTGCTATTTAAGGCAATAATCATTGCCTTAGCTTTTCATTAAATCTAGGGACGTTTAGGAGATGGTTCCTGAGGTATTTTAAATATATTGCTTCAGAAGCTATAATTAATAACTGGAAAAAATTATAAATTGGCAAGGACACACATGTGCAATGATACAATTCAATGAACAAGTATCATCGCTACTAATTACTTTGGTTCTATTTTTTTCTGTGTTATTATGCTGTCCTCATTTTATTGTTCAATATTAATATGTAAACCTTAATTAAGCATAATGTCAGAAGGTTCCAGGAATATTGCTGAAGATTTCACAAGGTAGTTTAAAAGCTTGTTTGGAAAGAATCCTTGGATCAACTAGAGAGTGTAATCTGTAAATAATGTGCTTTTGTGTTGAGAGGTACATGAATTATTATGGGCTAACATTGAAAATTAGCTTTTAAGATAAAAAATCCAGAGAGGAAAAAATGAGCTCAAACCAGCATGTAGTACAAAAATCAGGTGTGGGAACAGGCTGCAAAAGCGGGGAATGTCACATCAGTTTCGTTAATGACAGGCGGCAGTTCGTAGATTTACATGCTTGTATTCTGGTGCCAGGAAGATGAACATCCAAAATGACAACTTATCAGGAAAATGATATATTTCTAGTTTCCATTAAGATCATTAAAAGCCACATTCCTTCTTCAGATATGCAAATGGGTTCTCTATAGAAATCCATGAACAAGAGTAAAATTTGCCCTGTGTTCACGAAAAGTTGCAAAGAAAGTACTTTCAGAAAATGCTAGATACTTGATGGATTATGTAGGTCATACCTTTGTACCCTTGTATCTTGTGTTTTAGTTATTTTAGGTCAGTTGGTATCAATGCAAAGAAAAATAAGGTGAAACTAAGGCACACAATTTTGTCACTTATTAATACCTGGTAAAAAACGTGGTGGGATAAAATCAAGATGAAAGCAAAACTTAAAGAGATAGTCCCTCAATTTCAAGGTGGCCTTTGAAGTGTAGCAGATAAAACCAGGATGGAATTATCATCATGAAGTATCTTTATCATAACAATGAGAGTGCAGCACAGAGTCCAAAGCCAGGCTTAGCAGCCAGCATGCCTGTGTTGGTTAATCTTTTCTTCATGTTCATTACCTGTGTGACCTTGTATAAATTAACCCCTCCATGCCTCAGTTTCCCCATCTGTAACATGAGCATAAATTTTGTTTCTGCTTCAAAGAATTCTTGTCGATATTATATGAGATCTCATATGTAAAGCATTTACTAGCACCTGGTAATATATCAAGTACTTAATAAATGCCCACTATTAGTATTTTTCAAATCCTGGAGAATATCTTATGGGAGCTCACAAATCTGTGATTTGTGCCAATGGGGTTTCCTCACCCAGCAGTGAAGCCATTGTGTTCCTTTCGGTTAAACTTTGTTACAAAAATCACTCTCAAAAAACATAAAATACGATGAAAATGTAATCTATACCACACTCCTTGCTTCCTTTTAACACTTAAAACTTGGTCTATTAAAGTTCTATAAATGAGTTGGACTTTGCCAGTTTTTTTTCATTAGGAGTATATTCTCCTCAAGGGCAGGAAGGACACTATTTTATAAGTTCTTATACACACTGGGAACACCTCATAAACGTTAAACTCATTTCAAAACAGACTGAGCTTGTTGGATAAATAGGCAGTGCATGAAGGAAAAAAACAAAATATTTGATTACGAAAAAGCCAGTGTATAAAAATGGAAAGCAGCCTTCTTTGCAGAGGCTAAGTTCATTAAAAATAATGTGTCTAAATTTTACAAAAGTTTCCATGTCATGTCTTGAAGAGAAACTAAATAATAAGAATACACTTCAGTTTTGGTGTTTGAAAATTTCTTTCCAGAGTGTCAGAAAAACAAAAACCTCAAGTGTCTTTCCTTAACCAAGTTCTAGAAGAGCAATACCCAACAGAAACAGAATAAGGACCATGTAATTTTAAGTCTCTATTTGCTGCATTGAAAAATGTAATTAATTTTAAGAAGCACATTCTATTTAACCCAACAGAATCAAATATTTTCATTTCACATGCAATCAAATGTAAAAAAAAAAAAATAAATCAGTGAGATAGTTCACATCCATCTCTTTCCATACATAGACTTCACAATCTGGCATGAGCTTTGCGATTACAGCACAACTCAGCTTGGACCAGCTACATTTCAAATGCTTCATAGCTTCACGTGGCAAGTGGCTACCAGATTGTATGACACAATCCTGTAACAAGAGATGTGGGCTCTACTTTGAGAAAGTATTCTGAGTGGCAGGATGGTGCTTGTTGGGGCTTCGATATGAGTTCTTCTTCAAGTCTCTCCTTAAAAAGGGATTTTTACCAGGGCCTTTGGCTTTCAGTGTCACTGCTGTTGGACACATCACTGTTTCTGTCTGCTAATTTTCCTTTTAAGTGTATACAGGGTACTCCAGTGCCTTTTGACGTCTTGCAGCCAGGTTTGTTCTCTTAGAACAAATGGAAATCGGCTTTGGAATTCACATGTCTGAAGCAAACTCGTCTCGACAGCTGCTGGGGCAGATTCAAGCACACACAAGGTGAGACAAAGCCACCTGGGGTCTTTTTTTGAATCCTAGGAGGGGGAATAAGGAGGTGGAGGAATTCCTTCTTACAGTGCCAGATGAGACAAACAGGTGGCACGGGAAAGGAACAAATAAAGGATGAAGGGAAGGGCAGCAGGTTAAGGCCTCAGGCAGAGCAAATACAAGATTCAGCTGCTGCAGGTTCAAGCCCGAGGCAGGATAATAGAGCTAACCGTGGCAGAAAGGAAATCAGACCTGTCAACAGTGTGGCTCATCCGTGAATGTGTACGGATCCAAGAGAATAGGAGTGTGTTCTCCAGAGTCACAGGTCAGCCTCACCGTCCACAGAAGCTGCACCGCCTCACAGAGAAGCCCTGGACCTCTCCAGGACCCATCAGGTGACACCTACAAACACGATGTTGTGACAGGGACTGACAGAGCTTTCTATGGTTTAAATATTTCTTTTCTCACTTTGCACACCAAAGGGATATAGGCAGCCGACCCCCAAAGGAAGCAAATGCACCGTAACTGGAAAAAATATGAAGAGAAATAAAAATGTTTCTAAAAATATTTCTCTGCAAGGGGCCCTACATATCAATGAGGAAAAACCAATAACCTCCCTCTTCCACACAAATAAATCATCACAGAGCCAGCCCCAATGCCTTCTGAAATGAAACCTGACACTAAAAAATACAAATCCCCAAGAAAAAAAAAAGGAAATATGTGCAAAACCTACCATAGTTTAGGGAGAAAAGCACGTTTTTCTTTTTCTTCCAGTACTTAACATCTTCCACATCCGTACACACTCGAGGGATATTGAGACATAAACTGCAAAGATTCTTGCATCTAGCTACCTTTTGGTGACGAAAAAGCCCCAGTGTGAACAGCTCACAAGTGGTAAGGCTTTGCCTTCCCCCAGGAAATCCAACATCGTGGGCTTTGAAATGCCCTCACCAAGTTTCAAGGCCAAACTTCTTAAAAAGTCCAGAGATAAAAGTATATTTGGCATAATATTTAGAGAAAGCACTTAATTTCATAAGTAAAGAGGGAGTGATATTGAATTTTGGAATGACTCCAAAAATCTTTCTTGGAATTAGTTATATTTTCACTGGTATTTCTCAAAAAAAAAAAAAAAAAAAAAAAAAGGCTGACTAGCTGACTCCCGTACCCTCCGCTCTGTGTCTCTGTCCCTTTTTCTCTGAGTCCTTACCTTGTAAGAGTGGCCTCTGAGGAGGTGCTTCAATTTAACTCCTTAGCCCAAGAAGAGGATTTCAGTCTTAGAAGCCTTCCTGTAGCTGCTGACAACTGCAAACACAGCCTAGCAGGAGAAGGGGCCTCTGTCTTTCCACTGCAGGAACTGGATGGGCGGTGGGTCACCTTTGCTCAGAAGCCAATCAGAGCAGAAGGGAGAAGGCTTGGGTGGAAAGCCCTTGGTCAGTGCCAAGGAGGGGGGGTGGCGCGGGCAAGAAATTACTGACATTCATACTCCTCATGTTGGTGTCTGCTACTCACCAGCCTGCTTTGTTTTCTAAACTCTTCTTTCTTAGGGTCATGACGGTGTCTGTCTCTCATACTCTTTCCTTGAAACCCTAATAATTTAGAGCCAGCTGGTATCTTTAGGATCAATCTTTCCACTTTTTAAGTAAGAAAATTGAGGTCCAGTGGAAGCACCTCAACTGGTATAAAATCACCACACCGTTATTATCACAAACAGGAACCACATTACAGGAACTGGTGTTTCCCCTGACCCTTCATAGCACATAGACAGGCTTCCAAGTGTCAAAGCTTTCATTTGTGGGAGTTATGTCGAAAAGAAAGAAGGAGATTAGATAGAAGCTAGAAAGACCCTAGGAAGACATAGAATGGCCTGCAAAGATACGCACACCCTAATCTTCGGAACCTGTGACTATGTTACCTTATGTGGCAAGTTAGCTACTGTAAGTTGCTCAGTTGTGTCTGACTCTTTGTGACTCCATGGACCATAGCCTGCCAGGCTCCTCTGTCCATGCGGTTCTCCAGGCAACAATTCTGGAGTGGGTAGCCATTCTCTTCAGGGGATCTGCCCAACCCAGGGGTCAAACCTGAGAATCCTGCATTGCAGGTGGATTCTTTACCATCTGAGCCAGCCCCTTAATGTGGCAAAGGGCTTTGCAAATATGATTAAGTTTAAGGACCTTGAGATGAAATTATCCCAGATTATATAGGAGGACTCAGTCTGATCATGTAAAGCATGGCAAACAGAACATTTCCAGACTGTACAGAACCAGAGAAAAGGCAGCATGTGGGAGAGATGTGCCTTTGCTGGCTTTGAAGATGGAGGAAGGAATCAGCCTCTAGAAGATGGAAAAGGTAAGGAAAGAAATTCTCCCCTACAGCCTAGAGAAAGGACACAGCCTGTTCACATCTTGATTTTAGCCCAGAGACCTGGGTCTGATTTCCGTTTTACAGGCTCTAAGATGATTGATTTGTATTGTTTTGAACCACCAAATCTGTGGTATTACAGTAGCAACAGAAAATGCATGCAGACCTTCTCATAGCAAATATCCTCTTTGCTCAGCGTCCTTGTTTCAGCAGCTCTAGCTTCTGACCATCTAGCCAGATCAGTGCTGATTTATGCTGGGGCAAGGGGTGGGAGCTGGCAGACCCATTGAAGGATGAAGGATGGATGAAGCAAACAAAGATGGTAACTGCAGGAAAACCTACCACTCCTGAGGTTGGTTGAATGCAGGGAAGGAAGGGGTTAGAGTTACCAGAAACTAGAAGTTTGGAAGAGGGGCACCGGGCAGGTGAGAGTCAAATCTTGGAGGACAAGGAGTTATCCTGAGCCATGAGGCAGCTGGTCCTGGGGGCTCCCAGACTGGAGCCTGGGAGAAGCTGTGGGGTGGTGGGGCCCTGCTAGGGTGACACTGATGGGAAGAGCAAGCAGGGGAAGAAGGAGTCCTTCTCTGCCTCTCCTCTGCCAGTCTCTCTGTTGGGCTACTCAGGCTGCCACAGAGCAAGTTGAAAGCCTTACAACAGGAGTTTGTTTCCTCACAGTTCTGGTGGCTGGAAGGACAGCTCAAGGTGTAAGCAGATTTGGCTTCTCCTGAGGCCTCTTTCCTTGGATTGCAGTTGACCACCTTCTCCCTAAGTCCTCATGGGGCTTTCCCTCTGGGCATCTTGCTGGAGTGGGGTGCCATTTCCTACTCCAGAGAATCTTCCTGATCCAGGGATTGAGCCCAGGTCTCTAGTGTCTCCTGCATTGGCAGGTCAGATTCTTTACCATTGTGCTACCTAGGAAGCCTCTGAAAAAGGCTCTAAGTGACCCTAGACCTTAGAATCCCACAGGGAATAAACAACAGCTATCAGTCTAGGACCTGGGACTCCTTTTCCCAAGGTCATCACTACTGCTTTTATGAGACCTAAGGATTGAAGGGCAGAACACAAGGCAATCTGGGGAGGGAGCACCAAAGTGTTCTTGTCTTAGAGATCTGATGAACAAAAGGCGTTTTCAAAAGTACTTAATACAACACGAAGGAATCAACCTCCCTTGGTTAATTTATTCCAAGCAAAGAGAAAATCTCAGCACTATGTTAGTGTTGTAATCTTTTAAGTCAGTTTGCCTTTCTTGAACTGGAGCTAATTTGTACAGTTTGGATTGTCCTGCAAGTTCTCTTTGTCATCAGCGACTTAAAAATATTGCTACTGGGCAAAAGAAATCAATGATCTCTACATTGCAGGCTGAGTAATTACATAATAATGATTTGCATTAATGAAAAGACAAGTTGGTCCAGATACAGACGTGCCAGTGACCACAGTTCCCCGCAACATCTAAGCGGAATGCTGAGGTCGAAGAAATTTCAGCATCAGTTGTGAGACAAAATGACTGGTTAAAAAAGTCTTTCCTAATCAACATCACTTAATCGCTCTTTAATGACTGACTCATCATTTTCCTCCAAGTAAAAGTAAATTTAAATTTTAAAATAAAGCAAATTTTACTTATATCTGTGGTACAGAAGCAGATGTTTCTCTGACATGTACCCACAAGCTGTTGGCTGTGACCTTGCAGGGTAAAGCAGTTTTGAAAATTAGCTTTTGTCTCCCAATCTGGGGGAAAACAATGCTGCAGTGAAGATTTAATAAAAAGTCATAGCTTCTCACAGAAGCTTATTTCAGCAAAGTAAACTATTAATTAAAATAACAAATGTCAGCTGTTTCAGAGGCTGACAGTTAACACAAGGCAGCATTTGCTTACCTTGACGTTCAGGATACTTGGGACACTGGCAGGATCCATAATTCATTCTAGCTATGGCTCTCTCCTGCCCTAATATAGTGATAACAGAGTGATAAATTAGCTGCTCTTCAGCAGTTTCGTTTAGCAGAAGTACTTGGGGATTTGAAGAAAACCACCTAGAGAGGGTCTTTTGGCAGGCTGAAGGAATACATGCTCGAACAGCTTGAGGAAAAGTTTCATGGAATTCCTGGAAAACTTGAGTACCAAGAAAAACAGGTGGGAAAAATGTAAAAGTAGGTGAGAGAAAGAATAAGAGACATGGCATGCCAGAGCAGTGCGTTACAATCTGCTTTCTGCTGAAGTGGGGAAGAAATTATTAAGCAGAGGAAAGACCACATCACCCCCAAGAGACCAGGACCAAGAGAAGTTAGGGGAAAAGCAACAAGGGTCAGATTTCAGAGACAGAGGGGGACGGAGGAGGCAGAGAGAAAGGAAATTGACAAACCGTACCCACCGTCTCTAAGGCCAATGATTTGAAAGAAATTTTGGATAACATGAGGAGCAGTATAACATCTGGGGAGACTGGCTCAGAGCTATTCTTCTAACATGATGGCATAGGTGAGAATAATAAGTATAAAAAGCTATATTGACTCTATGAGGCGTATTGATGGGGAAGTCTATTTTAGTGTCTATTAAGACAGTTCAGTGATATATCTATCATAACATCAAGGAGGGAAGAAAAGCCCTTGGAGTTAGGGCACCCTGAAAAATATGCATAATAAAAGCCTAAAGAGGTGAGATGTGGAAAAAGAAAGTTGACTTAGGAGAAATGTCTGGGTATAGCAGAGTAGCAGGGTGGTGAGTGTGGTGTGGGTATGTCAGGTGGTGTGGAAGGAAAAGCACTCTACCATCAAGATAGATCCACTTAAAGAAATATAAACCCATTCTGTGGGTTCTGTGACAAATAAAAATAGTTCTGCGACATCTTTCAGTATTATAGAAGTCAGAACAAAAGCATGCATCCTACAGTTCAGGTGTTCCATGCTTCTTTTCAAAACAGTAGAAAAGAAAAAAAAAAGTAGGAACCAATTAAATTAGGAGCTGGCTACATGAGGTAAGCAGTTATTCATTTCTCTTTAACAAAACCCATGATGGTCCAGTGAGGGTTCCCTGCCGCCACCCCTCACCCGCCCCAGATTTCTGAGACTATTTTTAGTATGTTTTTACAGTATCAGAATCTACATTTTAAAACTTACTTATTGTCATTTCTGGGACTTCCCTGGTAACTCAGCTGGTAAAGAATCTGCCTGCAATGGAAGAGACCCTGTTTCAATTCCTGAGTCAGGAAAATCCCCTGGAGAAGGGATAGGCTACCCATACAGTATTCTTGGGTTTCTCTGGTAGCTCAGACAGTAAAGAATCTGCCTGCAATGCTGGAGACCTGGGTTCGATCCCTGGGTTGGGATGATCCCCTGGAGGAGGGCCTGGCAACACAGTCCAGTATTCATGCCTGGAGAATCCCATGGATAGAGGAGCCTGCTGGCCTACAGTCAATGAGGTCTCAAAGAGTCAGACACAAGTAAGTGACTAAGCACAGCATAATGTGATTTCTACTGGAGTCAAAGCTTAGTGCATTATTAAGCATGATACAGTTCACTGGACTAAAATGAGCCAATACTAATTAGAGTCCAGAGCAACCCTTGTGCACCATACCTGTTCCCCATCATTCTTTCCTTTTGTTGGCTTGGGGCTTCAGCTAAGATACAGGTTATAGGTGAAAGGTGTTTAGCTTTCATAAAAATGAAGAACATCAGAGGCATATAAACAAGTCTTTTGGTTATGTGGGCTTCAATCAAGCTAACAAAGTGAAAGAAAGTGAAAGTGAAGTCGCTAAGTCGTGTCCAACTCTTTGCAACCCGGTGGACTATAGCCTACCAGGCTCCTCCATCCATGGGATTCTCCAGGCAAGAATACTGGAGTGGGTTACCGTTTCCTTCTCCAGCAGATCTTCCTGACCCAGGGATCGAATCAAGCTAAAACCTGCCCCAAATTAGTGACAAAATCAATATGTAAAGCAGAAGGATGATGAGCCAGTTTGGATGAAATCCTATCTGAAAACTTTATTAAAAATACAAAGCAAGCTGAGTCCTTTCAAGTGATCTGAGTTGGCAACCTTCAAGCCAGATCTTTCCTGTTAGAGGCAGACTTCTTAGGTTCTAGGTAATGCTGCCTTTGTAAATATGATAGAATAAGGGGCCCTGAGGGTTAGCGGGGGTGGGGGGGGAAGCACTTTTTCTCTCAGGGGTGCCTGATCCACGTACCAGTCATGTGCAGGCTCTGCAGGGCCACCTGCTCCCCGTGGGTCCCCCCAGCCTTGAGATCAACGTTTGCATCCAGTATGAATGTGGTGTGAGCTTCCTGCATATCTTCCAAAGGATCCTGTCAACTCACATCCCAGTGTAAGAAACCCCTGCACTGCATAGCTCTCATTTTCTCACTTTCCTAGTGCTAAGACCCATAGGAGTTTTAAGGCAAGCTGGGTCTGGACAGTGTTATTATAAACTCCCGGAGCACCAGAGAGAATCGCATTCCCACACTAGTTTACTGAAAGCAACCTAAATCAAGGGCAGCCAGTATTATATGATTTCTGCTTTCTCCTTTTTATTTTCCCTGCAAATGCTCGGCGACACTAAGTTGTCCCATTTGATGGGCAATTTGCTTCTGTGCTATGCTGCCATTAGCACTTGTCTCCAAAGCACTGCTTCTCCCTCAAGGGGCTTTTCCACCAGAGTTCAAATCTGTGGCAGAGCTCTGGCTGCACTCCAACTTCAGTGCTCCTGTACGATATGCAAAAAGAAAAAAAAAGTTGGAATGCCATTGAAGAAGTAGGACATGGCTATATCTTTCTATTGAGTTTATTTAGGGATGAAAACTGAGTTCTGTCACTGCTGTAGTTTGCGGATGCTTTACTTCTGTGTAATTGCTGAGGAATTAACGTGATTTAACAGCCACAACAATAAATATAGCCTTGACAAGGTGATTATCCCATAAGACTAAAATCATGATATAGCATAAATCAATAGCAGCCCTAAGTATGTCTCTGAACGGGGTATATATTTCTATATTCACTGCGAGATGTTGAACTAATTTTGGAATTAGAAGCTGTATGAAATGCAAAAGCTATTTTTCTCAGTGAAAAATTACAGAATATGTATGATGATCACTCAGAATATATATTGCTCATAAAATGAGTAGAACGAAAAAGAGTAGGTGAAAGTAGGCAAACTTTGAAAGTAGTTCAAGTGTAAACCTCTGCTCCTGAGGGCATGCTTCTCTCTACTTCAGACCAACCCAGCTCAGCCAAGACCCTCTGACTGTTCTTTTTCTGCCACACTTGTGGACCATCAGCCCATCCAAGAGACCCTTCTTGTGCGAATTGGCCCTTTCAGCCTGTGCTACTAAGGCAAATCAATTGATTCTCCTGCCTGAGAGAGCTCTGCCTACTGCAAAAGCCTCTTAGAGTCTCTGTGCCTGGAGTTGAGTCATACAGAAAGAGAGGGTTATTGATCAAGAGAAATCAGGCTTAGCTTGCATGGGGAAGCTTCCCGGGGAGACATAGGCACTTGATTTTGAAGGTCAATATTAACCACTCTCTTAGCTGTCTGCTAACTAAGGTAATCCTGTTTGAGCTGGCTTTTCTGGAAGCCTGACTCTGCTCATGTCAACCACTCCCCACTCCAGGGAACCTCCTTGGAGGCAAATTGCTCCTTATCCCTCAACACCCGACATGCTCAGACACACATCCTTCTCCCCCACAGCCCACTGCACATCACGGGCAGATACTAGACCCCTTCCGACCTCCAGAGCAGCTCTTGCTTAGTCAAGAGGGCCCTAAAAAATACTATTTAAAACCTTAATATATGAAGTGCCTTCTCTCAGAGTTTCCCACTGCCAGATAAGTGCCACCTTAACTGCATTTTTGTGAAGTAGCTGCAGTGGCACTTGATAGCTGATTATGTTAATCCTTTAGGGATATTTGAGAAAATATCTGCAGATTCTTCCTATAGGAGAGTAATCAAGATTGATTCAGGTATCAACCACCGACAGGCCTTCTAACTTACATGTTCTCCGTGTGCCACATATTGTATTTTTACTTTTCAATATTGTACATTTTTTCCTTTCCACTCCCCCCTCCCGCAGTGCACACAGAGATTTCCTTAGTCACAAAGGATTAAATAATTCACCTATGAAGAATCCTTTTAAAGCATCAGTGCCTTGAAAATTGCTTCCCCTCCTTGCTTTTCCTTTTTTTCCAAACAGAACAAAGGAAAGTGTTAATCTTTTGATAATTGACTCTATTTTTACTGGAATTTCTCTTGTGATTATTTAATACATCTGCAGTCAGTTTCAAACAGTGTCTGTTTTCAGTATCTATCCTCTAACCAGAGACAAGTTGTCCAAGCAGGGGGGCTGGGGTGGAAACAAAACCCTAACAGTAATGAATGCAGCCCAAAGCACACTGTTTGAAAATGAATTTGGCATTACTTATTTAGACAAAGACACAAATGTACTTGCAGCTCTATTTACCACACAGAGCTCTTACAGAGAGTCTGTCTGCAAAGGGACAGAAAACTTCCTACTCTGACGGGCATATCAGTAGGGATTTTATTTGTGTCTTCCTGTAAATGCAGGCGAGCTCAGCTATTGATGACTTTAATTCTACAGGCACCAGTGGTTTGTATTTAGCCTGAGAAATAACATTAGGCAAGTTTATCTGATGAGCCCCAGAAAGTTTCCCCTGTGTGGGATGGACAGCGGGTCCAGTGTGACTACCTTGCTCCTTCTGGAACCTCTTTCCCTCCTCACCTCCATTCCCCACCTGGCTCCCACAAGCCTCCTGTCTTTTCACAAAAGCAGAGAATTCAACAGATGTACACCACTTCCTTCATTATTTAGGCTGATGCTGCGCTATCGATTTAGTCAGCGCTGTCGAGGTTGTGAAAATCTGTATTAACACACGGGTTAAATGGAAAAATATTTATTTAATGCTTTTGTTTACTCTTCCTCCTGCTTCTGACCCTGGGAAACACCCAGGGACAGGAGCGGCCCCAGCCGGCCTCTGTCTGGCCCCTTCCCGGGTTAATCACATTTCACACGTCCCCGTTCTGGCGAGAGCAGCACCTGATCTCCCCTTTGTCCCTCTCTGGATGAAAGTGTGAGCTCCGTCATGTCCCCCAGGCACCAAAACAGTTTGCTTTCCTGCTAGAGGTGAAACTGATTCCGGGAGAAGGCACAGCTGGGGCTTTTATCTCCCCTTCAGTAAGTACCCGGCGGCTGCGCTCTTTCACTTTGCATGAAAATAAGACCGAGGTTGGAGCCACGACATTTGGCTCCTTACCACGTCGCTGGTAGGGGTAGGGGTGAAAAGGACCCGGGGGGGCGGTTCGCAGTGGAGGAATTAAGCTGGGAGCGGAGCCGGCTTTTTCGGTAGGAGGTGGCCTGCGCTCCGGATAGAGGCCGCGCTGGGGCTGCTGCAGCATCTGCGGCCGACGACGAAGCGTGCTTTGCAGGAGTGAAAGCGCGGGCGCAGCAGGGAGAGCTGCGGCAACTGTCTTGGGGAGGTGGTGGAAGGGACAGGTCTGTGACAGGAGCTTTAAGAGCGCAGACAATCGGGAGCGTGTTGGCTGGGGCATGGCTCACCCTGGACAGCTCCGTGATGACTCCGAGACGCACATCTCTCCCTTCTTTCCCACTGTTCTCGAGGCAGCCGGCTGACCCTTGCTCTCCAGGGGTTGGCCTGCTGCGAAGTCAGTAGCGGTTCTCGGTGGAACTGAAGTCAGCAGATCCATTAGGTTGACTAATGGTGATGGAAGGCTCCGTGGCCATTGGGTTAAGGTGACATTTACATTTGGACACCCTGTGATTACTGGCAGGCACCCCCGTTGCTTGGGAAATGTTCTGGGAGCTGGGGCTGCGGAGTGCCTCCCTGGGAGGGTGGCCGGGGTGACAGGCGAGCCATGACAGGGAACGAGCCCAAGTGGCAGCCTCTCCGGTGGAGACCATGCCGAGTGGCAGCCGCTCGCGGGCGCCTGGCAGCGGAAGGCCATGTCCTAAGGTGTTCTGCCGACATCCACCAGAGCAGCTGGCGCCTGGTGGAAGGCAGATGGTGTTGGATCCCCCAAGTGTCACTGTCTAGCAAGATGCCATGTCCACTGATTAAAAATAATTAAACATTCCTTCCTCCAGTGAAGGAGGATGGCACGGCGCGCCAGGCAGGGAGGTTGACAATGGCATTATGCAGCAAGACGTGGCAACAGCAGTGAGTGCCTGGGGTAGCAGGTGCGCCTGGCTTGGAGAAGGTGGAGTGGGAGTGGGGCGCCTGGTTTAGCAGTGACAGCAGGAAGTTTAGTGAGGATGCATATGCATGAGGGAGGCATGAACAGATCATATTGGATGACTTTCTACTGCTTAGCCTAGTTTATGGAGAACATTTTCCACTTGCTGAACGAAAAGAACACATTTTATGTATATGACCTAATCAATATGCACTAATCTGCTGGTATATGTCTCAATGCTAGGTGCTGTGGATAGAATATATTAATAGATGCTACTGTCCATGTCCTCATCATTGTGTGTGTGTGTGTGTTAGTCACTCAGTCATGTCTGACTCTTTGCATCCCTATGGACTTGAGCCCTCCAGGCTCCCCTGTCCATGGACTTTTCCAGGCAAGAACACTGGTGTGGGTAGATATTCCCTTCTCCAGGGGATCTTCCTGACCCAGAGATAGAACCTGGGTTTCCTGTATTGCAGGCAGATTCTTTAACATCTAAGCCACCAGGGAAGCCCCTCTCATTGTCCTTGTGCTGTGCTGAACTTAGTCACCCAGTCGTGTCTGACTCTTTGCAACCCCATGGACTATATATGGCCTGCCAGGCTTCTCTGATTCTCCAGGCACGAATACTGGAGTGGGTTGCCATGCCTTCCTCCGGGGGATCTTCCCAACCCAGGGATCGAACTCAGATCTCCAGCATTGCAGGCAGACTCGTTCTTACTTTGGCTGAATTGACCCACTTTGCTCCTCTATACGTGTGTATTTTTTTTTTTTTTTCTTCTGCAATATTGAGTCCTGGAAAGAGTCTGACCAAAGGGTTCAACATACTGCCATTTCTCAGGTGTACTGTCATGTTTAAGGACTCAGCTGTATTATCACGAATGGGACCACTTTCCAAATCTACCCAGACTCATGAATTTCACTATCCTGTCCCCTTCCCCACACTCTTTTCTCATCCTCATTCAATCCCCTTTCCTTTCCCAAACAATTTCCTGGATATTGTCAGGAACCTCTGAAAAGGCAGGCCACTTTACTGTGTATCTGTTAATTGTCTTGAATTTGTACAGTGCTAGTGTGTTTTCCTAAGTTTCTAAGACATATGAAAGATTTTAATGTGGATTGGATAAATCTGATTTCAGGCAAATTGAAATGTTCTAGTCTCCTGTTAACTCTAAAAAGGAATTTTCTTCTTCCTCTTATTTGTGTTTGAAATCATCAGTATTTATTTGATAAATATCGACTGTATGAGTTCTACATGTCACTCCATTGTGAGAGTAGGGTTGTAAGAACAATGTATTGTATACATGAAAAAATGAGTAAACTCTTGTAAATCAGTATCACTCACTCAAAGGGAAGACTGAGAGGTTTAGGATTGAAGGGGTGATTACAATATGATAACATTACTTAGGGAAGTGAGGTATACACTGGTTCTTGGAATTTGGGGTTGCATACATTGCTGTGGTAAGGAATAGAAGCATTTCCCAGGGATGGAGGAAAGATTTCAACAAAGGCATTAAAAAACGAATGAGTGAACAAGAAAGTATGGCTTGGCTAGTGGAGAGAGCCTACATTTTTAAAAGGAAAGTGAGTACTTCCCTGATCATTACCCAAATAAGGACAGCTGCTTACCCAATAAGGTATTCTTTATCGTGATCTCTGTAGACTGAATGACAGACACTGGAATGTTGACATTCAGAATTCTACTGTGGAGGACTCTGTATTTTGGCTTTTTCAGCACCCATTCTGAACAGTGACCTTGTTTGATTCTTAAATCACAAAGGTTTAGAAAACTAAAACTTAACAATTCCACAAATCCTTTGTATCTAGGACTTTACACATGATCTAACTTCTGCTTAATTGATGCCCTCTTGTGAAACTTGCAAGTGGAGATGAACTCCTTGAGTCAGCAACACCAGAGGTGAGACTTGATCACCAGGTAAATTCAGTGACAGAGGCACCTGGTCCTTTAGGGAAGCCAGGGTAGAATTTCTGGGGTTACTACCAAATGACTTTGGTGCTGAGCAGTTGTCAGAAATGGTCTTTCTACACACCAGTCCTCAGTGATTGGACATTTTTCCAGGTTGCTGTCTTCCTGAGTGTGAATCATCTAAGCCTGGTTTTCTGGTTTTACTTGAGATTTTGTAAGTTGTCTAATACCTTTGACTATAACATTTTTCAACCTTAAATTAAGTGGATATTTTTGCCCACAAATAAGAACACTGATTATTATAGTTCTCTTCTGAGTGTTCCTTCTATGTGGTGCCATGTAAGTGAAGAAATCTTAATATACATATGGGTGATTACGTGATATCCCATCTTGCCTTGGATGCAACTGACCAGATCAAGGAAGAGTACCTGACCCAAAGGGGCAAATTGATTGGTTGACTAGTAACCTAAGAAAGAAAGTGAAGTTGCTCAGTCATGTCTGACTCTGTGACCCCATGGACTGTAGCCTACTAGGCTCCTCTGTCCATGGGATTTTCCAGGCAAGAGTATCGGAGTGGGTTGCCATTTCCTTCTCCAGGGCATCTTCCTGACCCAGGGATTGAACCCCAGTCTCCTGCATTGTAGGCAGACAATTTTACCGTCTGAGCCACCATGGAAGCCCAGTAACCTAAGAGGTGAGCTTAAAGAGACTTTTTCCAAACAGGACCAATAATTACATACTCAACCAATATGATCCTCTTTGTCAAGAGGTGCAACTGCAAATATTAAAAAGTCAGTTGACTAAAAAAATTATGAAAGACTTACAGAAAAAGAAGGCAGACAGTAAGTTCACGTGTAATGAAAAGCTGAAAGCATAACAGGATATAGTGATCATGGTTAATAGTAGCAGGATTAGTAAAAGAATATTAAGAGTTTTAAGGTTATGTCAAGATGGTACCTGCTAGATCCAACTTCCCTTTTTAGATGATTCTGCCTCATTCACAGCTTCCAGCTTCAGAATGCAGGGTTGGTGGATTCTCTGTTCAAAGAGAGCCATAGAATTAGACCAAGGAGCCCATCTGCAGGCTTGCAGGTAATTCATGGAATCACTGGTGTGAATGTCTCAGCCCCTTAACCAGTGTAGTACTAGCCAAGCCAATCAGACCAGTTTATTTTCGAATGGGTTGGCAAGTCTATAATGAGAGAATATAATAGACATAAAGGGAAAGCAGAGATTCACAGGAAAGAGAACAAGTCAGTGAAGCTGACTCCTAAGTAGGCTCACTCTGGGCTGGCGTCTCCCTCCCAGTCCACATACGGTTCTAGGACAGACAGTGCCCTCTGAGCCCTTTTGCTGAAGGTGGTGTAAGGAGCCTCTTCTTCCAAGAGATTTCCAAGAACGTGACCACAGCCTGAATTCGACCTGAAGAGATTACCCAACTTGCAGAATAATACTGGGTACTGAGTAAACTCTCCAGTCCCCAAACTAGCTTGGCTCATCAAAGCCAGCTTCATTATGCCTTCTCTTCTGACCGCCTGCTTCTTCACCTATTGTTTCTGTGCTTGTTCTTTTTGTTTTTGTTTTTTGAGACCAGGCTACCCAACTGGGGTTCTTGCTATGTTTTCACAAAAATACCTGAGGTTCTGCCCCCCACCTCACCCACAGCACTTAAGCTACCTTGAGCATTTGTTTCTTGTGTTCTAACGAGCCCCGTTTACAGAGGACATTCACCTTAAAAAAAAAAAAAGTCATTCTTCTGTCTTGCTCCCTTGGGAATTTCAGAAGGAGGAAGAGGAACAAGGGCAAACATCCTTGACTTGGATTTAGAAAAGTCTGAAATGACTTGATTTTAGTTTTTTAACTTTGAAACATGGGTGAATAACCCGTGGAAGTAGAATGTTGTCCAACTGACATGTGGGCCGCTATTAAGTCACCCTTTAAATGTAGTATTTGATTACCACGCCTACTGAATAAGAGTTCTCAACTAAAATTATCACCAGTAGAAACCGCACGAGCAGATCTCAGCACAAGAGTGGTAATATACCCTTAAATTAAACTATTTTGGCCTTTTTGATGGTCAGACCATTTTTAGTAAGTGCTTTCTGAAACCTCATTATTATTATGACTAGTACTAATTTATGCCTATATAATGCATTCTGCCTTCTTGTGCTCTGAAAATTATATTTCAGAATCATTTTACCCACCTGTAGAGAAGCATAACAGCTATTCCATAGCACTCATGTCTATGTCTCAGACCTGGCAATGAACAGAGAAAATGGCCATAAATATGCCACTTACAACAGGGAGGTGGAACATTCTTTCAAAAGGGAGTTTGGCTTTGACAGGTGGGTCCAGCTATTTGGGAGGATTGTATTTCTTCATCCTTACCTATCATTCATCTCAGCCTTGTTGGGTGCAGAAAAACACCCACAAATGATTTTCAACTTTGGCTGAATATTAGAATCTCCTGGGGAACTTAAAAAACATCTATACCCAGGTTTCACTCCAGCCAACAAGAGTTATTTCTGCAGGTAAGGCCAGGGGTTTAAGTATTTTAAGCTTTACAGATGACTCCCATGGACAACTATATTTGAGACTTACTCACTGAAAATCAGTTTGAAAGTTGATTTTCAAATTTTGGTTGCCATTTTCATCACTGGGAAAGAGTCTACTCATACTTACTGAATCCAGATGGTCCTGATGCACAAGAAAGTTTACAATCCACAGACTCATACATAATGAATTTGGTCCTTTTTGTCCCAAGGTTCTGTCCTCTACCTTCCTCAATATTCTGCTCCAGTCCTGGCAATAGCTACCATTATCAGTTCAGTTCAGTTGCTCAGTCGTGCCCAACTCTTTGCGACCCCAACGACTGCAGCACGCCAGGCTTCCCTGTCCATCATCAACACCTGAAGCTTACTCAAGTTCATGTGCATCACGTCAGTGATGCCATCCAACCATCTCATCCTCTGTCATCCCCTTCTCCTCCCGTCTTCAATCTTTCCCAGCATCAGGGTCTTTTCAAATGTCAAATGAGTCTTTTCAAATGAGTCAGTTCTTCGCATCAGGTGGCCAAAGTATTGGAGTTTCAGCTTCAGCATCAGTCCTTCCAATGAGCACTCATGACTGATCTCCTTTAGGATGGACTGGTTAGATCTCCTTGCAGTCCAAGGGACTCTCAAGAGTCTTCTCCAACACCACAGTTCAAAAGCATCAATTCTTTGGCGCTCAGCTTTCTTTATAGTCCAACTCTCACATCCATACATGACTAATGGAAAAACCGTAGCTACCATTATACATCCTGGTTAAAATGCAATAATGTTAACTGGAGTAATAATATATCAAATCTGCCATCATCAGAATGCTCTCCACAGAGAGCAGGAGGGGACAAAGGATGGGTATACTTCACAGATGATAAGAGGAATTGAAGGCTCTGCTCCTGTCTTCATAGATTCCTAATGCATCCAGCAATCACTGTCCACCACAATCAAACACTGAGTCATGGTTCTTTTACTCCTGGCAAAAAAATAAAGTGTTATTTATTAAGGGTCCACTCCAATACTGGGACACTCCTAGGATTTTCTCCTTCTATTCTTACTATGGCCTCTTGTGATGTGTATAATTATTTTTGGGACCTAGACGAGAAATCTGAATTTCAGAGGAAGCAAGCATTCATCTGAGGGCCTCTAACTAGTGAATGACTGATTGAAGATTAGACCTCAAGCCCTTAGATCAAGGCTACTCTCTCAACTTCCATGTTATCTTATATCTGGCAGATGTTTTGAATAGAGAAGGAATCTGGGTTCAAATTTTTGAGGAGCTGTCATGCAAAGGAAGCAGATCCACCCTGCATTGCTGCAGAGAATGGAATATGGCTTGGTAAGTAGAAGTTCAAGAGAGGCACATTTCACCTTAATAAATTATGTACTGTGCTGTGCTTAGTTAGGTCCGATTCTTTGTGACCCCACGCACTGTAGTCCACCTGGCTGTTCTGTCTATGGGGATTCTCCAGGCAAGAATACTGCAGTGGGTTGCCATGCCCTCTTCCAGGGGATCTTCCCAACCTAGGAATAGAATTGGGATCTACTGCATTGCAGGCAGATTCTTTACCAGCTGAGCTACCAGGGAAGCCCAATGATAGCTGTTTCTTGAACACTTTGTGGTCATCACTGAACTTTCAATGTTTAAGCTAGTTCATCTCATCTCATCATCCTAACAACCCCATGGTGACAGAGGTACTATTATTAACCCTATCTTTAGGTCAGCAGACGCCCCACATGTGCTCACACTGGGACAGGCAGGATCATTCTGTGAGCAGAGGAACAGGCAGAGCAGGAAACTTCGTGGAGGGATCTAGGGGCATAGAATGTTTGCCTGCTCTCCTTTCCCATCTTGAAATCTGTTTGTAACATCTTGCCACACTCAGGGCTTTCCAGATTTTCCCTTGTGTTTGCACCCAAATGTAGAGGAGAAGGAGTGACCCTCAGTGGCTGTGTCCGGTAAGAATTTTTCCAAAACCCAGTATTTCATTTCAAAAATTCTTATGAAGCTTTTCATATATAATATACCTACATTTGTTTTATTGTGAAAAAAATGTAATTTTCTGCTGTTTTTGAATAAAAACAGTGGGTCAACATCTATGTCCTGCTTACTTTGTGATTGGTCTGCCCCTGACAGCTACAGCTTGACTTGGAGCTAGCATTGCTTCTGTGTATCCTTATAAAATGTGAATCTTCTGGACAAGGTAGCGGAGTAAGGCCTTAACACCTTAACCTAATTCTACTTTTATTTTCTAAAATAATTTTTGTATTTACCAAAATACTGTCTACAGATCATTACAGATATTCAATACTAAGAAAGTCCTTTAGCCCCTCTCTGCCATGGGTTTTCCTAAGACAGTCCGATTGGTTCTACTAAATAAAAAACTCTGGAAACTATTCCCCTGAAACTAGGGTGGCTACACATCCTGGAAAGCCCTGATTTATATCTTATCACTTGTATAAATTATTAATATTATTTTACTCCAAAATATCTTGATTTTGAATGTCAAATTTTGTGGTCACTGTAGGTACCTACAGGCTGCCACTTTTGATGCTGTCCGTGTTTGTTTTCTAGCAATAGCCTCCATGTTTTAAAATTTATGGTTCTGTCCTTATTTCTTGATAGTGTATCTAATTTAGACATTTCCCATTGACTTCCTGCTATCATGATTAAGTATTTAGCTCACACATAGCCCCATCTCTTTTCCTCACTTCCTTTGAATAAGTACATTGCTCTTTAGTTCCTTTGCTGATTACCTCTGTAACTCTATTTCTTGTTCCATTAATTATAGATCATTTCCCTTGACTTTTTAGTTTATAAAGTAAAGATATTAGCACCTTCACAACTTTCTTTACCTGCCTTCTCTCTTTCACTCAAATCCTTCTCTTTTACATTGTCAAAGTTGATAATAATTATATTCTGTCTTATAACTAAAATGAATTTTGTGTTTAATCTATGGGATGACTCTGTTGAAAATCAGTTGCATTTGTGCTATTATGTCCATGTGTTTATTCCATGCTAAATAAGGCAGAAGTGTTCTGTGATTCACTCCTTTAGTCCTAATAGTAATACTGAACTAGAAAACTATTATGATTTTTTTTTACAGAGAATAAAACTGAGGCACAGAAAGCCTAAGTCTTGCCCAAGACCACACAGTTATTAATAATAGTCAAATTTGGTCACAGCAGCTGGTTCCAGAGTCAGTGTTCATATGTCAGCTGCTTGGGCTACTGTTCAATGGCCAAGATGTCTTTACTCTTCACTTTTCCTTTAAATCCAATATTGCTGATGAAAAGTCAGATGTCAGCCTGATTGGGGCTTCTTTATCAACGTACTTTCTCCTCTGATCTCCGCTCCAGTCCTATGGTTGCTTAGGATAGTCTCTTTATTGTTAGTATTCTGAAATTTTACAATACATTGTCTAAGAATGAGTCTCCTTGTCATTCATACTGGTCATTATCACTAAGTCCTTTAAATTGGAAGATTCATTTTTCTAACTCTGAGAAATGCTTTTTACTTTTTTTCATTGAAAATTTCTTGCCCTCTTCTTTGTCTTGTATCTCTTTCTGGAATTCTTATTAATTGCATATTAAATATACCATGAATCTTACATCACTTATATTTTATCATATTGTCTCCTTGGTTTTTCATTTATTTTAACTCCAGAAATACTCATTGGGCACTTTATATTTTCACCCAGAAAATAGAGTAACACAAAAAATAGAGAAGTAGACAAATAGTCTGATTTCAGAAAAATGTCACTATATAGGAGAAAATAAAGCAGTGTTTTGGGGACACTTGTCTTTTTGTTTCATCAACTGTAAGATTTCCTTATCCACTATTCTATGGACTGTTTTATTTTGATAATCAGCTTATCCTCATACTTTTTTCAAAGATATCTATTTTTGTGTACAAATGTAATGTATTCTTGAATATCATGATGGCAAATCTCTGAGGATAAAAACTAAGGTATAATGAAACTTCTTTTTAATTCCAAATTAACTCTGCTTGCTCTTTTTATTTTCTTCCATTCTTATTATGTTGTTATTTCTCTGTCATATTTCTGGCTTTTCTCAAATATCTTGGCTTTCCATTCATATTTAAGAATAAGGCTTCAGAGAGGCCGCCTGGAGTCTGTGTGTGTATGGTCAGAGATTGTCAACTGGCCAGCCATCTGAGGGAGGAAGCCTGAGTGCCAGGATGACCAAGAATTTTATTTGAGGCACTGAAGCTCACGTCACCACCCCAAGGCTTTTCAAATTACTTGTTCAGTTTATTTAGAGACTATCCCTCGAGTTTTATTATATGGCTTTGAATAATTTTGGATGAGGAGGTGAGTTCAGGGTGGTTCCATTCCAAATTAACTCCCATTCTCCACCCTTTTTCTTCCTCCTGCCCACCCCCCCATGATAATATCCTCTGTGCCTCAAGCCTCAGAAGGATTTGGTCAGGAAGTTTGGCTGCCTCTTTGCTGTACCTTCACATCAAGGAATTGTGGCTTCCTCCACTTTGTTTCAAAGTTTTCAGCTTCCAAGACATTTGAAAATCTCTCATCTTTGACCATAAGTGTATTTGGGATTTAAGTTGCTGTAGGACAAAAATATATCTGTTCAGCTTGCCATCGAATTCTCATATTTTTAGAAGATGGTAGTCCAAGGGTGGGCTTTATGAGTACAGAAGCATGGCAGAATTATCCTGGGAGAGGAGCTTTGATGGAAAAGAGAGAGAAAGTCAGAACTGAAGAAAGACTGTCCCTGAGAAGGACAAGCTGGTTTTAAAGGAGCTTCATGATTCCCAAGGGGCCAATTACTATGAACTGACTTGTGGCCCCCACTCCAGATCATATGTTTAAGCCCTGATCCCCAGTGCCATCAAATCTGGAGATAGAGTTTCAGGGAATAATTAAAGTTAAATTAGGTCATATCAGTAGGACCCTAATCTGATAGGACTGTGATCTTATATGAAGACAAAAAGATCTTTCACTGCATCATGTGAGAATACAGAGAGAAAGAGACCATCTGTAAGCCAGGGAGAGTACTCTCACCAGAGTCTGTATAAGCCGGCACCTTGATTTGGATTTCTCATTCTCCAGTACAATAAAAAATAAATGTCTGCTGTTTAAGGCACATAGCCTATGCTATTTTGTTATGGCAGCTTGAATTGACAAATATACCAACATTAGCATGAAGTTTCAGGGAGAAAGCACAAAAGGAGTTGCTGACATGTTTGCTGTGCACCACGGTACTCTTGAAACATTGAACTTGAGCCAGGAGACCTGCTGAACAAAGTTCTAGCTTTGCTATTAACTGGAGTGGCTTTAGTCAATCACTTTACCCAATGAGCTACGGTTTTCTCATCTCTGCTGCTGCTGCTGCTAAGTCACTTCAGTCGTGTCTGACTCTGTGTGACCCCATAGATGGCAGCCCACCAGGATCCCCCATCCCTGGGATTCTCCAAGCAAGAACCCTGGAGTAGGTTGCCATTTCCTTCTCCATCTCTAGAGTGGAGTTAATAATTCCCATTCCCTGAGTCTTGGTATGAATATTAAATCCATTATATTTTACCATAATCATTTATTGTACCTAGTTATTTATTCACAGTCATTTTCCATGACTGATCCTTAACCTTGGCAATTGAGTCTGTAAACTAGAAAAGGCAGACAAATATTAACAGACATGGCCAGTGTGGTGCTTGGCATTCAGTAGATGCTCACTAAATTCAACTAAAGTCTATGTGTAAAGTCTATGTGTAACCAGGTGGTTTTAAATTACATGACTCTCTGATTGTGGTATCCCCCTAGGGAGGCTCATGGAGACCTTGGAAGCTGCTATTCTCAGGAAGGTGTTGCCCTTGGCCAGTCTGAGCTAGCAGGCCTTCCCTGGTGGCTCAGCAGTACAGAATCTGCCTGCAATGCAGGAGCTGCAGGTTCAAGCCCTGGGTGTGGAAGATTCCCTGGAGAAGAAAATGACAACCCACTCCAGTCATCTTCCATGGGAAATCCCATGGACAGAGGAGCCTGATGAGCTACAGTCCATAGGGTCAAAATTTGGACATGATTAAACAACTAAACAACAACAGCAGTCTGAAACAACACCTCTGGGTTACCACTGCTATGTGTCCTAACCAGCCTTCTGCATTTCTGGGAATCCCTCTCTCTATCTAATATTTAGCTTTTAAATCAAAATTTTTTGGCTAGCATTTATGTCTGTCTTTCTAGACTGAGATTTTCTCAAAGATGTGACTATATCTGAATTATTTTTTGCCCAGCCTTTAGCCTATTACCTGTTAAACAATAAGCCTTCAACAAATATTTATTTCATGGGTGGGGGGCAGGGGGGTTATCTGGGAGACATTAGGACTTCTAACTTCCCTCACTTTCTCTTTAGAATTGTTTGAGGTTCTCCGGTGTGCATCCATCTTTCTGCATATGTCTAGGACAATGGGTCTCATTTCTAGTTACAGTGACTTAAATGAGATCAGACTGTATGACTCTAGGGCCATGTTGCTGCCATTTTCAACTTTATATTTGAAGTGAATTATGGCACAAGGGGGGATTCTGATGAGATGTTGAAGAAGCTATATGTGTCATGTGTGGCAGCGTCCAGTCCCACTGCCATAGATGATGTTGAACACAACTTCTATGTGATTGACCTTTAATCTGAGTCTGGAGGTGAAAGCCACGTTGACACTATGCTTTGTCAGCCTTTCTCCCAAAGGACAACCTGATCTACTGATACAATTTTCCACTTTGAATCTAACACATAATCTGTCATTGTTCTCTCAAGAAAGTGAGAACGGTAGTAATTTCACTTCTCTACTTCTAACAGCAATAGTGGGTGTTAGTGCTAAGTGGTACATGATGTTAGTTTCTTAGATAATTAGACCACAGTACTTTGTGGAGTCTGCAGTGTGGTTTAGAACTTACCAGTTTGTCGGTGGTATTTATGGTTTCAGGATATTGTAGATAACTGTAATAAATTAAACTCCTTTTCATTTGTATTGCTTTATTCATCAAGCATATAGTAAGAACTGTTTTTGACAGGTCAAGTGTAAGCCTCTGACTTTCTCATACTCAAACCTTTAGATACTGATGTTCCCAAGCTATTAAACTGAAAAAATAGAACAATAAGTGTAAGCTCAGTCTAATATTAGCTTCCAGTTAGTTTGCTACATAGTAATATTAATATATTGTGCATAAATAAATGTATGTATAAGTGTATACAAAAATACATTTATGTATGTGCTCATTTATTCTGCAACCTCAGACACTAGCGCACCAGGATCCTCTGTCCATGGGATTATCCAGGCAAGAATACTGGAGTGGGTTGCCATTTCCTATCCCAATATATGCATGCACACGTTGCTAATACTAATATCTCACAGAAGTGCATGGAATTTTTTTTTAATTAATAAAGTACTTTAGCACTTAAAGAAAAATCTTATCTTCAATAACTCTGAAAGGCATTCAGCATAGGCATGTCATTTCCACATGACTAAAATGTTTCAGAGTAGATAAGTAAATTGTTCAAGACAACAACATCAGTAACTGGCAGAGGTGGCATAGATAGATGACTAAGGCAGTCTTCTTTTTACTTAAGATCATTGCCTGCAAGGAATTTAGGGTTGAGATATTATTTAAGGCATGCTGTGCATACACCAGCAGTGAAACACTGCCCAGCAGCATGTGTTTATGCATCATTGCAAAAAGAATGCAACATTTTCAAAGATAAGGCAAAGCAGCACTGGCTGGAGAAGTGGAAGAGCTTGATTTTGCAGTGGTAGATCTTAAAGAAGAGCTTTAATTGGGGCTGAGGAAATAAATTTGGATAAATCTGATGAGAAGAGAAAAAAAGTGTACAGTCTAAAATATCAGGTTGAAAACAATGAAGTTTATTATGTAATTAGCAGTAATTCATTAAAGGTATGTGTGTAGGTAAGTAGTTTGCTGTAATAAGCAATTTCTCTGTAACAGTTTGAAGAAAGGATTAGAGTAAGAAGATTCTGGAAATTTTGTGTTTTATTGTATTGGAGAGTAGTGACAATATTCTGCTGGTTAATTCTTACACATTTCTGTCATCCCTTTATCCACAGCTGGGACCATTTGGGGCCTGCTCTGTCTATTGAACTTTGACTAGCTTCAGTGAAAGGCTGTGTCTCAGATCTCTACTCTTTGAGTGTATCCATTCCTGGGCCGTGAACCGGAGCAAGCCTGTCTCTGCCTGAAATATGGCTGTGCCACGGACTTTGTCTCAGAGTCTTGAAGAGCTGCTCTGAACATCCAGGCTAATTTACTAGCTGATAGATTCTAAATCTATCAGTACCGACAAACATGACAAGGACACAAGCTTGAACACGTGGCTGGTAGGTCTTGATTAAAATGAATCTTAGCAGGATCTTTTTAAAATTTAATATTGCAAGATTTCCTCAATATTACTTCAGTCAGCTTAATTTTCTTTTTTCTCCTTAAAGATAACAATCTAATATTCTCAAACACTGAGGGCATTTGTGTTAGGCTCATTTGCTGATGAACAATCTGAGCCTACATTTAAGTAGACTCTCTCTTAGTTTTTCCTGTGAGCTTTGGTTGGCAGAGATCATCTGTCACACATGGAGATGTGGTAAGGAGAAAGGTGCTCAAGTCAGCAACCACAGTGTCACAATCCTGGGGGATAAGTGCTGAGCTTGACTCATGTAAGGCCTGTTTGGGGACCTCAGAAAAAGAAATGACATTTGGTTTACATAGGGAAGGATGGTATAATCTGTGGAGCAGACAGAGGGCCACTGATGGGTACTTCCTGGGGCAACAGTGTTATCAGATTGGATTTATAGAGCTCACTTTGGATTGTGGGGATGATGGAGTGAAACAGTGAGGAAGGGGCCTAGAGCAGGAGATCAATTAAGGGCTATATTAGGGTTCTCCAAAGAAACAGAACCAATAGATGTGTGTGTGTGTGTGTGTGTGTGTGTGTGTGCACATGTGTGTGGAGGGTAGGCTAGCAAGCCAGAGATTCAGAGAAGAGTTGATGTTACAACTCAAATCCAAACGCAGTCTGGAGGCAAAGTTCCTTCTTTCTGGGGCACCTCAGTCTTTCATCTCTTCAGACCTTCAACTGATTTTATGAAGTCCACTGACACTATGGGAGTTATTCTGTTTATCAAATCATACTGATAGATGGTGACTGCAGCCATGAAATTAAAAGATGCATGCTCCTTGGAAGAAAAGCTATGACAAACCTAGACGGCAGATTAAAAAGCAGAGACATTACTTTGCCGACAGAGGTCCATCTAGTCAAAGCTATGGTTTTTCCAGTAGTCATGTATGGATATGAGAGTTGGACCATAAAGAAAGTTAAGCACCAAAGAATTGATACTTTTGAACTGTGGTGTTGGAGAAGACTCTTGAAAATCCCTTAGACTGCAGGGATATCAAACCAGTCAATCCTAAAGGAAATCCGTTCTGAATATTCATTGGAAGAACTGATGCTGAAGCTGAAGCTCCGATACTTTGGCCACCTGATGGAAAGAACCGACTCATTGGAAAGACCCTGATGCTGGGAAAGATTGAAGGCAGGAGGAGAAGGGGATGACAAAGGATGAGATGGTTGAATGGCATCACTGACTTGATGGACGTGAGTTTGAGCAAGCTCCGGGAGTTGGTGATGGACAGGGAAGCCTGGTGTGCTGCAGTCCATGGGGTCACAAAGAGTTGGACATGACAGAGTGACTGAACTGAACTGAACTGATAGAAATGTTAGTATCATCTAAAAAGTGCCTTCACTGCAACACCCAGACTGATCTTCAATCCGACAACTGGCTACCATAGCTTTGACACATTGACACCAAAAATTAATCATCACAAAAGCCAATGAAATTTTATCCTTCAGGTGAGAGGTGAGAGAAGAGAAAGAATGATAGGAGAATTTGATTTGGTGGACTCACTGAGTAATTGGATGCACAGTCTGAACATCTGGGGCACGGATACCTAGGACAAACATGGTCCTGCCAATTCATTCATAGATGTGGTCCAGCACTCCTACTCCCTTCTGAGTTCACTTTTTCTATCATTTATTGGGTAACAATATGCCAGATGGCTCATGGTAAAGAATCTGCCTGCAATGCAGGAGACCTGGGTTTGATCCCTGGGTTGGAAAGATCCCCTGGATAAGTAAATGACAACCCACTCCAGTATTCTTGCCTGGAAAATCCCATGAATAGAGGAGCCTGGTGGGCTATGGTCCATTGTGTTGCAAAGAGTTGGACATGACTAAGCAACTAAACGATGCCAGTTACTCTGCTGGGAACTGAGGGTATAAAGGACAATGGAACACACTGTTTACCTGAGATGGTCTCTCAGTCTATTCATTGCTCTGCAGCCTTGCAGGCAAGGCTGAGAGCCACTTCATACCTTTTAGTCCATTCTTCACGTCACTCCGGCATTTCCTGGAAGTGAGGACAGGTATGCATGGCAAAAAAAAAAAAAAAAAAAAAAACCACCCAAGCAAAGCTAAAGCAAATGCAATTCCTCAACCTTGATTAAGTTGCTCTGGGTCCATATTTCTGGTGAGGGTGAAGCCAGCTTTGTGATTCTCTTAGCCAGTTGGTCACAAGCTCCTGAGTCCTACAGAGAAGCCTAGGGTGGTGTTTGTCCTACCTTTGTCTCTTCACTCCCAACGCACAGACTTCCTCACTTGAACAAGTGTTATGATGCAGGATTCCATACATTTCCTGAAAAAACAAACAAACAAAAAAACTGAATCTCTGCAAACTCTTCTGTCCTGGTCCCCAAGAGACTTGCAGAAGTTGCCATCAGAATGATGAGAATAGGAGTGAGGAAAAAAAAAAAAAAGCTTCTTTGGAGAAAGATATACTTTAAAACGTTTAGTATAATGTTATATGGGATTCCACATCTGGTTTTGCCACATTTATCATGCCAATAAAACATGCACCTGTTCGTTTTTCATCACAAGCCATATTTCTCATCAGTCTTGTTTGACCTTGTCACAAGACATTTCCCTTTTAGTACTCACTTGGATTTTTGTTCTGAGTGGAAGTTGGAAGTGATTGTAAAGGAAGGCAATTTTTTTTTGACATCTTGTGTATGATCCATTTATCTCCTTATGGAATATGGGGAAGTACTGGAGGGGAGCACTAGAGAATAAGAAATATTTCTATAAATGACAGGACTCCAGTTTCATTTTAGGTCTGTCTTAGTGATTTTAGCTAAACAATATGTTATAATTACGTGGGTGTTTGGATTTGGAGACTTGGGATGCTTTGGAGAGGGACAGAGAGTAAAAGAAAAACCATTTCTTATATTCCTAGGTACTGGCTTCTTTCTGTTCTGTCACCCATTTTATTATGGGAATTTCAAACATGTAGGAAAGTACAGAGAAGAGTATAAAGCACTCCATGTACCTGTCATCTGGCTTCAGCTATCATTAACAAATGACAAGCTTGTTTCATCTCTACCTCCTTCCCCCAAACTCCTTTGGATTATTTTGAATCAAATTCTAGATGCATCATTTCATCTGAAAACACCTCAATATGTATGTCCCTAAAAGGTACATAGTCATTTTATAATGTGACTATGATACCATCAACATACATAAAACACAATTTCTTATTATCACTAACTATTCAGTCAATACTAAAATTTACTTAATGATATCATTTGTTCAAATCAGAATCCAAACTAGGTCCAGACAACACATGTAATTGATATTTCTTTAGTAGCTTTAGATCTAACCTCTTACTTTTTTAACATTTCAGTTTACATGTTGAAGCGACGGGATCGTTTGTCTTATAAATGAAAGTGAAAGTCGCTCAGTTGTGTTCGACTCTTTGTGACCCCCACGGACTATATGGTCCATTGTTGGTCCTTTAATGGACCGGAACCCGGTGGTCCAGAGTCGACGATGATAGAGTGGAAGAAGTAAAGAGGCTAATATTCCCTGGGTTATGCAGCCAGCTTCCGCACTCCAGGGAATCAGCCAGAAATAGAGAGATAGAGAGAGAGAGAAAGAAAGAAAGACAGACACGGGGACCAAAGCTCTGATGGAGCAAAGGTGTTTTAATCAACATGGCGTGAGCATATATACTGTCTTACAAGGTGGTTATTCTCAGCAAAGATAAAGATTAAAATTTCAGACTTACAAAACACAAGGTGTTTATCACCATAATGAGAAACTAACAAAGGAAATGCCTAGATTCCTCAGCTCCGGGAAAGGCGTGCCTCTCCTCTTAATTCCTAAATATTCCTGTTAAATGCATCCTGACAGTCCATGGAATTCTCCATGCCAGAATACTGGAGTGGGTAGACATTCCTTCTCCAGGGGATATTCCCAACCCAGGGATCGAACTCAGGTCTCCTGCATTGCAGCCAGATTCTTTACTGTCTGAGCTACTAGGGAAGCCCAAGAATACTGGAGTGGGTAGCCTATCCCTTCTCCAGGGGATTCTACTGATCCAGGAATTGGACCGGGATCTCCTGCATTGCTTAGCTCATTTACCAACTGAGCTACCAGGGAAGCCCATTTTAAACCATAGAGCTACTCATATTATTGATGTGCTGACTGAATCCTATAATGTCACATAACATGTTTCTCTGTTATATACCCACAACTTATATTTCTGTAAATCTGGAATTTGATTCAAAATAATCCAAAGGAGATTTGGGTTAGTTTTTTTTGGCAGGAACACTTCATAGGGCAATGTTCTATTGCATCATGTCAGGAGACACATACTGTCCACTTGCCTCTTTTTAAGTGATGTTAAGATTGATCAATGTATTTAGATATTGTTGGACTGGTCCATTATTGTCAAATTCCCCATTCAGCTATAGAGGATCATTACTTAGATCTAACTTTTATTTTCATTAGAAGTTGCAAAAGGATTATTCTCTATCAATCTTTTTTTGGTCAGTGAGAGATTTTTGGTTGATTCCAAAGTCTTCCTTTTTTTTTTTTTAAACAAAACCCCTTAACATAAAATAAGGGGCTTCCCCAGTGGCTTAGATAGTAAAGAATCTGCCTGTAATGTGGGACTCCCAGGTATGATCCGTGGGTGGGGAAGATCCCCTGAAGTAGGGAATAGCAACCCATTCCAGTATTCTTGCCTGGAGAATTCCATGGACAAGAAGAGCCTGGCAATCCCATGGGGTCGCAAAGAGTTAGGCACGACTGAATGACTAACACCTTCAGTTTTCAAAGGGTTAAGTATTTGTAAAAGATGGAAGCTTATTTAACATTGCCACATGAGAGAGAAATTCAACAGCACTCATACTTTCCTAAAACAATGGTTTGACTTACCAGGACTTAAAGGGAAATTCTAATAGATGAACTTTTCACTCCACAGATAAAGCAAAGGGGAAAAAAAAAAAAAGGAAAATTAATTGCCACTGATATGACTAAAACCTGAACAATAATACTAAGGCACATTGCCAAGAAAACCAGTCAATTAGCAATTCATAATGTCTAACCTGTAACTTTAATTCAAGGCATTAAAACAAATTAGAAAACTATCTTCACTGCTTTTTTTGTGCGTCTGTTTATGTCTGTACAAACAGTTTATGTCTGGATAACTCTAAAACAAAGGCATATTTTATTTTGGTTTTAAAAAATTTGAGGGCTGAAATACATGTACTTAAGTAGTAGAATGTATGATATATATCATTCATGTTTTCTGTGTGGTTTCGATAATTGTACCTCATAGACATCTAATATCTTAGAAGGATTTCCTGAGGTTCGTTTTCCTGAGCTTTTATAGTTTCCTTTAAATATGGCAGCCATTTACAAGATCTGTCTGTCGCTTTCTGCTTAAATTAAGCCAAAACTTATTTGAATGCTCCTCTTGTTACCTGTAGTTTATCAGATGTGTGGTGGGATAGCATTTTAAGTCACTGTTTGTTTACCACATTAGGTGATGGTTGGTGCTTCCAAAGTGGCACTAGTGTTAAAGAATTTGCCTGCCAATGCAAGAGATGTAAGAGACATGGGTTTGATCCCTGGGTCGGGAAGATCTCCTGGAGAAGGGAATGACTACCCACTTCAGTATTCTTGCCTGGAGAATTCCATGGAGAGAGGAGTCTGGTGGGCACTGTCCATAGAGTCACAGAGTCGGACATAACTGAGCAACTTGGCACACAGGCACAGGCACATCGTGGTTTTAGAAAACTTGACCTGTTCACTGTAATAATGCATAGTTGGGAACTGAGAAAAGAGAGTGAGAGGCAGAAAAGCCATTTAGTACATTCAGACATGCATGTTGTATGTCCATTTAATTTCCCCATATTTGAGTGGTTGGGAGAGTTGGGGGATGCACACAGATAACTTTTCATAAATATCAGTAGACTCTCACTCTTGCTAGATTTTTTCACTGAAGCTAAGTTTTAAAATTAGTAGAGAACCATATTTGGTAAATATTGTTGCAGTCATTTTGGAGACAAGGAAACTGAGACTCAGACCATCATCTGTGCAAGTGCAAACAGCTAACAAGGGAAAGAGCCAGCTCTGCACCCACACATCTGTGCAATTCAGAGATCCTGGCTTTCCCCTCTGTCATTTATCTGCCTGCTATCCATGCCCAAAATGGGGGCAATAAACAAACTAGCTCAGTTTCCAGAAAATGTACAGTGTCAGTTGTTTAGTACAGATTTTATACTGACTGGATGTCACCGTATGCTTGTTTTTCTTTGCAAAGAACACACTGTCCGGGAGATAGGGTCTCTCAGAAGGTGCACAGTGGCCGGGTTGTCCTCTCATTGGAAGGATTATAGAAGGTAGAATCGTATAAAATAAAGTAATCTGGTATGGTGCTAGGCGAAGAGGAATTCTGAAAGCCCTGGCTCAAGCAGAAAGTCAATATGTTAAGAGCCAGAAATCACCAAGGAGCAATGTGCTTGGAAACTCAATACAGTAATAAGTAACTCAGTACTGTGTCTGGGAAAGATCCCTTATTGTTCACCAAAAAATGTTAATGCACTGCCCTTCAGTGTCAGTCAGTCCTGCGTTTTAAAATATACACATAAAACAAATCAATGAGAGGACTTTTCCCTCCTTGAAATTTGCCACGCAGTCTTGATGATATTATCAAGGCAAAAACTCTATGGGACTATTTAACAACCCTGGATGCTTTTATTGTAAAATGGATATTGAGTACATTCAGAATATGCATTTTTGTGAGAGGTTTATAATCACATACATGTAACTAAAATTTACAAGAATATAACAGAATGAAATCTTGTCATTTGCAGTGACATGGATGGACCTTGAGGGTATTCTGCTAAGTGAAATAAGTCAGACAAGGAAAGATACCATATGATCTCAACTTAAATGTGGAATCTAAAACAAACAAAAAAATTTCATACATACAGCGAACAGATTGGAGGTTGCCTGAGGTGGGGTGTAGGCCTGTGGACAAAATGGGTGGAGGTGATCAAAATGTACAAACTTTCAGTTATAAAGTAAATAAGTTCCCTGGTGGCTCAGATGGTAAAGAATCTGCCTGCAATGTTTGTGTGTGTTAGGCTGATTTTTTACCACTAGTGCCACCTATGAAGCCACTTCCACTTTCATGGATATCTATTATAAAGCATGGCTACTATAATTAATAATACTGTACTGTATATGTGAAAGTTGCTAAGAGAATAAATATTAAGACTTCTCATCACACACACACACAGAAGAATCAGTAACTGTGTATGATGACAGATGTTAACTAGAATTATTGTGGTGATCATTTTGCAATATATATAAATACTGAATTATTAAGTTTTAAACCTGAAACTAATATAATGATATATGCCAATTATACCTCAATAAAAATTAAATTAAAATAGACTGTTTCTCTCTATACAAAATATTTCATCTGTTATCCAGTCATTGTGTTAGTGGTAATTGTGAATGTATCTAATGTAATAGACATTCTGCATTTTATAGCGTTGTATGGACAGGCACCAACCTACCTTAATCAAGACTCTTGATAGTCTTATAATTTTATGGAGTGCCTATGATATGCTGGGTTCTTAAGTCAATTCATTTCCTTGTTTTGGATTATATATTACAGGTAGAAGGGGCAAAATCACATTTTGAATCAAATGTCATACCCACCAGAGATGTTCAGAGGGCTGAAACAAACCTCGTGTGCACCAGGACCCAGAGACCCCACAGAGACTGAGCCAGAACTGTGTTTGAGGGTCTCCTGTGGAGGTATGGTTTGGCAGTGACCTGCTGCAGGGGCAGGGGTTCTGGATGCAGCAGGCCTGGGTATGGCATAAGCTCTTTTGGAGGAGGTTGCCATTAACCCCACCATAGACCTGCCAGAACCTACACAGCACTGGGGAAACACATTCTTGAAGGGCACAAACAAAACCATGTGCACACCAGGACCTGGGAGAAAGGAACATTGACTGAATAGACTGACCCAGACTTGCCCGCGAGTATCCAGGAGTCTCCAGCAGAGGCGTGGGTCAGAGGTGACTTGTTACAGGGTTGGGGGCACTGAGTGTGGCAGTGTGTGCATGAGACCTTTTGAAGGAGGTCTCCATGATCTTCATTACCTCCACCACAGTTTGGCCTCAGGTCAAACAGCAGGGAGGGAACACACCCCTGCCCATCAACAGAAAATTGGACTAGAGATTTATTGAGCATGGCCCCACCCATCAGAAGAAGACCTAGTTTCCCCCTCAGTCAGTCTCTCCCATTAGGAAGCTTCCATAAGCCTCTTATCCTTCTCCATCAGAGGGTAGACAGAATGAAAACCACAATCACAAAAACTAACCAGTCTGATCACATGAATCACCGCCTTGTCTAACTCAATGAAACTATGAGCCATGCCATGTAGGGCCACCCAAGACAGATGGGTCATGGTAGAGAGTTCTGACAAAACATGGTCCACTGGAGAAGGGAATGGCAAACCACTTCAGTATTCTTGCCCTGAGAACCCCATGAACAGTATGAAAAGGCAAAAAGATAAGCCACTGAAAGATGAACTCCCCAGGTCAGCAGGTGCCCAACATGCCACTGAAGAAGAGTGGAGACATAACTCCAGAAAGAATGAAGAAACAGATCCAAAGCAAAAATAACACCCAGTTTTGGGTGTGACTGGTGATGGAAGTAAAGTCCATTGCTGTAAAGAGCAATATTGCATAGGAACCTGGAATGTTAGGTCCATGAATCAAGGCAAATTGGAAGTGGCCAAAGAGGAGATGGCAAGAGTGAACATTGACATTTTAGGAATCAGCAAACTAGAATGGACTGGAATGGGTGAATTTAACTCAGATGACAATTATATCTACTACTTCTGTGGGCAAGAATCCCTTAGAAGAAATGGAGCAGTCATCATAGTCAACAAAAGAGTCCGAAATGCAGTACTTGGATGAAATCTCAAAAACAACAGAATGATCTCTATTCCTTTCCAAGGCAAACCATTCAGTATCACAGTAATCACAGTAATCCAAGTCTATGCCCTGATTAGTAATGCTGAAGAAGCTGATGGTTCCATGAAGACCTACAAGACCTTCTAGAACTAACACCCCAAAAAGATGTCCTTTTCATTATGGGAGACTGGAATGCAAAAGTAGGAAGTCAAGAGATACCTGGAGTAACAGGCAAATTTGGCTTTGGAAGACAGAATGAAGCAGGGCAAAGGCTAACAGAGTTTTGCCAAGAGGACACTGGTTAAAATAAATTAAAAAACAACAATAACAACAACAAAAAAACAATGGTCATAGCAAACACCCTGTTCCAACAACATAAGAGGAGACTATGCACATGTACTTCACCAGATGGTCAACACCGAAATCAGGTTGATTATATTCTTTGCAGCCAAAGATGGAGAAGCTCTATACAGTCAGCAAAAATAAGACCAGGAGCTGACTATGGCTCAGATCATGAACTCCTTATTGCCAAAATCAGATTTAAATTGAATAAAGCAGGGAAAACCACTAGACCATTCAGGTATGGCCTGACTCAAATCCCTTATGATTATTCAGTGGAAGTGAGAAATAGATCGAAGGGATTAGATCTGATAGAGTGCCTGATGAACTATGGACAGGGGTTCGTGACATTGTACGGGAGGCAGTGATCAAGACCATCTCCAAGAAAAAGAAATGTATAAAGGCAAAATGGTTGTCTGAGGAAGCCTTACAAATAGCTGAGAAAAGAGAAGCTAAAGGTAAAGGGGAAATGGAAAGATACCTATCTGAATGCAGAGTTTCAAAGAATAGCAAGGAGAGATAAGAAAGCCTTCCTCAGTGATCAATGCAAAGAAACAGAGGGAAACAATAGACTAGGAAAGACTAGAAATCTCTTCAAGAAAATTAGAGATACCAAGAGAACATTTCATGCAAATATAGGCTCAATAAAGGACAGAAATGGTATGGACCTAACAGAAGCAGAAGATATTAAGAAGAGGTGGCAAGAATACACAGAAGAAATGTGCAGAAAAAGATCTTCATGACCCAGATAACCACAATGGTGTGACCACTCACCTAGAGCCAGACATCTTGGAATGCAAAGTCAAGTGGGCCTTAGGAAGCATCACTAGGAACAAAGCTAGTGTAGGTGATGGAATTCCAGTAGAGCTATTTCAAATCCTAAAAGATGATGCTGTGAAAGTGCTGCACTCAATATGCCAGCCAATTTGGAAAACTCAGCAGTGGCCACAGGACTGGAAAAGGTGAGCTTTCATTCAAATCTCAAAGAAAGGCAAAGGCAAAGAATCCTCAAATACCACACAATTTCACACATCTCACATGCTAGCAAAGTAATGCTTAAAATTCTCCAAGCCAGGCTCCAACAGTATATGAACTGTGAACTTCCGGATGTTCCATCTGGATTTAGAAGATGCAGAGGAACAAGGGATCAAAATTGCCAGTGTCCCTTGGATCATTAAAAAAGTAAGACAGTTCCAGAAAAATATCTACTTCTGCTTTATTGACTATGCTAAAGCCTTTGACTGTGTGAATCAAAACGAACTGTGGAAAATTTTTAAAGAGATGGGACCACCATCTTCTGCCTCCTGAGAAATCTGTATGCAGATCAAGAAGCAATAGTCAGAACTGGACATGGGACGACAGACTGGTTCCAAATCAGGAAAGGAGTATGTCAAGGCTGTATATCATCACCCTGCTTATTTAACTTCTATGCAGATTATATCATGTGAAATGCCAGGCTGGATGAAACATAAGCTGGAATCAAGATTGCTGGGAGAAATATCAATATCTTCAGATATGCAGATGACACCACCCTTATGTCCGAAAGTGAAGAACAACTAAAGAGCTTCTTGATGAAAGTAAAAGAGGAGAGTGAAAAAGTTGGCTTAAAACTCAATATTCAGAAACCTAAGATCATGGCATCTGGTCCCATCACTTCATGGCAAATAGATGGAGAAACAATGGAAACAGAGAGACTTTATTTTCTTGGGCTCCAAAATCACTGCAGATGCTGACTGCAGCCATGAAATTAAAAGACACTCCTTGGAAGAAAAGCTATGACCAGCCTAGATAGCATATTAAAAAGCAGAGACATTATTTTGTTAACAAAGGTCCATCTAGCGAAAGCTATGGTTTTTCTGGTAGTCATGCATGGATGTGACAGTTGGACAATAAAAAAAAACCAACAACTGAGAGCCGAAGAATTGATGCTTTTGAACTACAGTGTTGGAGAAGGCTCTTGAGAATCCCTTGGATTGCAAGAAGATCCAACTAGCTTATCCTAAAGGAAATCAGTCCTGAATGTTCATTGGAAAGGCTGGTGCTGAAGCTGAAACTCCAATACTTTGGCGACCTGATGGGAAGAACTGACTCATTGGAAAAGACCCTGAGGCTAGGAAAGATTGAGGGTGGGAGGAGAAGGGGAAGACAGAGGATGAGATAGTTGGATGGCATCACCAACTCGAAGGACATGAGTTTGAGTAAGCTCTGAGAGTTGTTGAGGGGAAGGGAGGCCTGGGGTTCTGTAGTCCATGGGGTTGCCAAGAGTTTGACACGACTGAGCGACTGAACTGAACTGATTACAGGTGAAGACAGATAAGTGAGCAATCAATTGTAATATTGTGTAATAATTGACACTTTCCTAAACATATAACAAAGCCAACAAATGCAGCCCGGGGTCCAGGTGAGGAGGGATTTCTGAGAAGGCTTGTAAGAGAAAGTGACATTAAGCTGAGGAAAGGATAATTTGAACTTAGACTAGAGTGCAGAGGTTACAAGGCTCAGGATGGAAGTAGGCATGTGTGTTCAGGAGAAAGTGAATGGTATCTGGGAAGGCATACAGACTAGAGAGGGTATGGGGTATTGGACAAACTTGACAGTCAGAAATGTGGAAGTGAGGATAATGGAAAACATAGAGGACTGGTGAAGGCTGAGGCTAGAGAAATCAGGAAGAGCCTCGGAAGCCATGTTCAGATAACTGGACTTGAGTCTGGAGACAATTGAAGGGAAGTGAGGTAGAAAGAAAAATGGTTTAGTTTGTGTTTTATAACTGGCTCCTGGGGAAGAATCATCATCATCACATAGTCATCACATAGTTGCTCAGTTGTGTCCAGTTCTACGCAACCTCATGGACTGTGGCCTCCTGAGCTCCTCTGTCCATGGGATTCTCTAGGCAAGAAAACTGGAGTGGGTTGCCATCCCCTCTTCCAGGGGATCTTCCAAACACAGGAACTGGACCCACATCTTCTGCATTCAGGTGAATTCTTTACCATCTGAGCCACCAGAAGAATGAATAGGAGCAAATAAAACCACTTGGGAAGCTTTGCAGCAATCCAGGTGAGAGACGATGGTGGCCTCACCTGGAGGACAGTCAGTGGCAAAGATAATGCACAGAGATGGAAGGGTTTGATAGTTGATAGGACATGATGATTGTTTGGATGAGGGTGGTGAGAGAGGATAGAATCCAGGATGATGCCTAGTTTCTGGCTTGGGCAACTAACTGAGCCAGTGCAGATAAAGATTACAGGATGAGGAACACTGGTTTGCAAGAGAAGATGATGAGTTCATTTCTGGTTGTGTTGGGTTAAACATAGTAGGAAATGAATCTTCATTTTCTACTGTTTTACAGAGAGTGAGATGCATTGTAGACAAGCATAGACAAGCTCTCAGCTTAAAGTCTATGTGGGTGCAATGGCATTCAATAATCATAAAAAGCTGAGTTTCTTCTGCTAGTACTCCTTTATAGTGACAACCGATATTTACCGGGCTCTTAGAATTCATGGAGAATATATTTGGACAGTCCCTGTGATAATCTGTGTGGCTAAGAATTATAAAAACAAACAAGCTGGGGTGGCAGTGATGAGCAAAGGTATCTCTTTCCCAACTACTGTCCCATCCCCTGCTTCCTCACCAGTTTCTTCTTTTCTAGAGAAGATCAAGGCTTGGTTGGGAAAAACCTGGAGCTGTATTCAGGTAATTGTGACTTACTCTCTAGCACTGGGGAGGCTGTGGGAGTTCCCTGATGACTGTAACTGTTGGCTTTATTTTTTAAAATAGCTTTATTAAGGTTTAATTCACATGCTATACAATTCACACATTTAAAGCATACAATTCAATAGGCTTTATTATATTCACAGAGATGGGTAACAATTACTACTGTAAATTTTAAAGCATTTTCATTACCTTAAGAAGAAATCCTTTACTCTTTGTGATCCCGTGGACTGTAGCCTGTCAGACTCCTCTGTCCATGGAATTCTCCAGGCAAGAATACAGGAGTGGGTTGCCATTTCCTACTCCGGGGAATCTTCCCCACCCAGGGATTGAACCCAGGTCTCTCACATTGCAGGTGGATTCATTACTGCCTGAGCAACCAGGGAAGTCCATTCTTTAGCTATCACTCCCTTAACCCCACTGCCCTCCAGTTCTAAGCAACCACTAATCTATTTTCTGTCTCTATGAATTTCTCTATTATGGAATTCATTTGAATAAAATCTTATGCTATATAGTCTTTTGTGATTGGCTTCTTCACTGAGTGTGATGCTTCAAAGGTTCTTCCATGTTATATCTTATATCAGTAGCTTGTTTCCTTTTTATGGCTGAATGATATTTTGTCATATGGATATGTCTCTTTTTGTTTCTGTTTGTCTGCTGATAAACAATTAGGTTGTTCCCACCCTTTGGCTATTATGAATAATGCTGCTGTAAACATCCATTTATTCGGTGATAGCTTTGTCTTCAGTTGTCTGCCTCCAGGCCTAGAAGAAGGAAGGATTAACTTTCTTGCCACTGATGTCAACTCAGAGAGGCTCTCTAAGGGCAGTGATAGTGCTTTCCGGTAGCCTCTAGGATCCTAGGCGCAATCGGGAAATAGGAACATTTGCTCTTGATTATTGGTTCATGGATGTAGGTGCCCTTTTATTGTCCCCTCCCTCTTTCCTTCAGAGCCTTAGACACTAAATTCTTGACTCCTTTCAAGGACTGCTGTTTAGGTTTCTGAAATTTCTACTCCTTTAGCCTCCTCTAATCCAAGCTGCCATTCTTTAAATATGCCAAAATAGCTGATAAATTCACATAGAGGTATGAAATGAAGTGTTAGTCACTCAGTTGTATTCACCTCATTGCAACCCCATGAACTGTAGCCTACCAGGCTCCACTGTCCATGGGATTCTCCAGGCAAGAACAATGGAATGAGAAGCCATTCCCTTCTCCAGGGGATCTTCTCTTCTGGGGATTGAACCCAGGTCTCCTGCATTGCTGGCAGATTCTTTACAATCTGAGCCACCAGGGAAGTCTATGCAGGTATGAAAGAGGTTTCAAACACAAAGTTTCCTTTGCTCTTTCAAAGAGGGGAATTGGCCCCAAAAATCTTATTTTAAGAAGGGAGATTTCTTTAAAATTCAAGTATGCAAAGATTCTAGACTGCTTCCAGAAATTCCTTACCCTCTAACTCCCAAGCCTCCTTCTTTTTGGTCTTTGCAGTAAGTCTGAGACTTAAATCATGAGGAATCACTTGATAAGTGTCTAAGTAAATTCTACAAGAAAAGTAAACACACGAATCAGAATGCAAAATCTTTACTATTTCAAATAATTAATACAATGAAGTCAGGACAATCAAAAATCATGTGTTTGTATGCTTACCATCATAAAAGTTATGATTTACCTTCCTAGGAGATATCTTATTTAGAAATGCCCATGAGCAAAAATCTGATTAGCTTTGCCTGAATGTGAAGGGAGACTTTTGTAGAATTCTTTAAAGTGTGATCTGTGTACCAACTGTATAAATAATAACTCTGCACACAAATTCCAGGGACCTCATTCCAGCTACTGGAGCAAAGTCTCTTGGAGATGTGACCCAGGAATCTGTCCTTTGAGCAAAACTCCCTGGATGATTCTTATACATATTCATGCATTGAAAAGAAAAAATGAAAGTGAAGTCACTCAATTGTGTCTGATTCTTTGTGACACCACACCATGGACTGTAGCCTACCAGGCTCCTCTGTCCATGGGATTTTCCAGACAAGGGTACTGGAGTGGGCTGCCATTTCTTTCTCCAGGAGATCTTCCCAACCCAGGGATTGAACCTGGGTCTCCCGCATTGCTGGCAGAAGCTTTACCATCTGAGTCACTAGGGAAGCCATTCATGCATTAAGGCCATTAAAAAAGGTCAGAGCTTCAATTATTTGCATACTAGATAAGGAGAAGTTGTTGTTTAGTCGCTAAGTCATATCTGACTCTTTTGCGACCCCATGGACTGTAGCCCCCAAGCTCCTCTGTCCATGGGATTTCCCCGGCAAGAATACAGGAGTGGGTTGCCATTTTCTTCTCCAGGGGATCTTCCAATGCAGGAATCGAACCTGCATCTCCTGCATTGGCAGGCAGATTCTTTACTACTGAGCCACCAAGGAAGCTCTAGATAAGAAAGGGTGATCATAAAATTTTCCATCCAGACTTTGGAGAGTATAAAGAATTACTATTAATAATTATGCTAAGAATATAAGTGTAAAGCAGAACTGCCCTGGCAAACCAGAACACATTGTCACCTTGCAAATAAATACCACCTTGTTTGAGTGAGAACTTATTTTGCCATCTTACCCTGCCTTTCCAACTCACCAGAGCCACATTCTCAAAGCTTGACTATCTCACAAGTACCACCTATAAGTTTCCTACTTTTATTGATTACATATTCCCTAAGTAGACTTGACTTCAGCGTGGCAGTCATTTGTGTGTGCCCAGTTCCATGGTCCATCTTTGTTTGACATAGACCAGGCTGAATGTTCTGTCCACTTTGTGGTTGGATGATGGGGTCATGGGCCTGGCCTGGTCAGTGGAAGGAATGTTGACTCACCATGGGAGACCCAACAGAGCTCCCAGTACCTGTAGTGACAAAGAAGTAGGGATGTGAGAAATACTCCTTCAATGCTGCTATTGATAACCCTGCTGTGTTACTGAATGGTGTTTAGTGTTTAGTATCTAGTATACTGCCATTTATTGTCCAGCAGGACTCAGACGTGATTCTGAATTTGTCACTGCAGAGGCCAAATGTGGTATTTAGTAGTACATGTAGGTGTACTACTATCAGGATCATACCTATTTACCCCAGATATCTCTTCTCTCACCATCTGTTTATAAATTACAAAGAACTTTCAGATACTTTGAAACTTGATAGTTGTATTAACAAACCTGTGGCTGCTAGAAGAAATTACCATAAACTTTTTGGCTTAAATAAATGGGAATGGGACTTCCCTGGGTGGTCCAGTGGTTGAGAATCCTCCTACCAATGCAGGGGACATGGGCTCAATCCCTGGTCTGGAGGATTTCAAATGCCATGGGGCCACTAAGTCCATATACTGCAACTACTGAAGCCCATGCACCCTAGAGCCCACGTTCTACAGCAAGAGAGTAATTCCCTTGCCCAGCAATGAAGACCCAGTGTACCCAAAAATTAAATAAATAAATATAAAAAATTAAAAACAAAAAAACAAAACAGAAACATGGTCTGTCACAGCCTGGAGCCAGAGGTCTAACATTAGTGTCACTGACCTGAAATCAAGGTGTTAGCAGGTGTGAATTTAAAGGTCACACTCCCTTGAAGGCTGTAGAGGAGAATCTATTCCTTGCCTCTTCTGGCTTCTGATGACTATCTGCATTTCTTGGCTTGTGGCTACAATCAGCCTATTCCATAAGGCCCCACATCTTTCAGTTTCTCTGTCCTCTGTCTTTAGATCACCCACTGTTCCATATGTGTGGCTCATCTCTCTCTCTCTTACTCTTATAAGGATATATAAATATGTGACTGCATTCAGGGCCCACTGAGATAATCCAGGAAAGTCTCCATTTTGAGGTCCTTAATTTAGTCACATCTGCAAAAACCCTTTCTCCAAAAAAGGTAATATATACAGGCTCTAGGAATTGGGACCTGATATCTGTGGGGACACCACAATATTGAGTAAATCTTTGGAGGGTGGTAAGAGCAGATATGCATCATCATCTTCATTTCACAGTCAAGGAAGTCGAAATTCAGAGAATTTAAGATAGATCATGAGCCTGTCCAGAGGCAGGCAAGGAACTAGAAATACTGAGCAAGTGCCTCTAAGCTGTGCTGCTTCTTCAAGAGAGCCCAGAGGATGAATGGCACATGGTCCATCTCCTTGCCTTTGTGTGCACCATTGGACAAAGTGCTTCAAAAGCACAACCACAAAAAGCGACTCTTGGGGCTGTCTTGCTGATGGAAATCTTAACCTGTGTAGAACTTTCCTGGTACCCTAAGGACCAGTAAAAATCCTGGTGTGGACATTTGGATCCAGCTATGCCATTTCGTGAGTTATGTGAGCTTGCACAAGTTTCTATGTATTTCTGCTCCTCAGATTCCTTATGCTTACAACAAGGGGTTTAGGCCTTATGCTTACAACAAGGAGATTGTGAAAACATAGATATCATGTATTGAGTCCCCACAGTGTGCTAATAATCTCTGTGCTGGGCTAAGAACTTGATCTACGTTATTTCATGCCCTCCTCACAAACAACAGATGAGAGGGTAAGTATGCCCACTGTTCTGAGGATGTTTAAGGAGATTGAGCAGTTTGACAAAAGCTACACTGTAAGCAAGCTGTGGGACCAAATCTTAACCATCTATTTGGCTCCAAAGTCCTTTCTTGTCCTTCTGTCCCCTTGATTCCCGTCAGGCACCTCCTCATCTACACCACTGTGACATCATGATGCTGGCATGGCACAGGGGTCTGTGGCATGTCATGGCCACATGCTGACCAAGCCAGTTGTCACCAGATAACCCTCTTGTCTCTGCTATTTTCTAAGAAGCTGGCTGCTGGCTGTCAGCCAGATGCAGGACAGTCCTTTATTCAGGATAGTTTGTGAGAGAGATGCAGTCCTGAGGAAAGCCAGGAATTCCTAGGGAAAATTCCCTTATGGGAATGTCACAGGAAGCAGAACTCTGTGATTCAGTGGCAAATAGTGGTCTGCTTTTACCGGTTAAACAGCTTTTACTTAGTAAGCATGTGTGTCTGTTTTGGTTTATAAACCCTAGGTTGTTTGTCTCCCTGACTTTTGAGGCAGCTTCATAGAATCATTGCATATCAAGGCTGGCAGAAGCCTTGGAAACAGGGTAATCTCACCTCACATTTTCTGTTTGCTTTTGAAGAAATGGAGGCATAATTAAATGAAATTCATTTATTCAGCAAAATATTTAATGAGAACCAATGTTTCAGATACAGTGCTAAGTGCCAGGATGCAGGAATGAAACAACACGTCACTGTTCTAGGATCTTTGTGTCTAGTGGGTGGGGTAGGCTCATAAACATACAATTACAATAAATATGGTAAACACTGCAATTGTGCTGAGAATTCTATGGGAGCCTGAGGGAGTCAGCAGAGACTGATGTTTCAGCTAGAAGACAAAGGAGGAAAAGACAAACCAAGCAAGGGAAAACGAACCTGTGGGTCAAGTGTATATTCAGAGAAGAATGGTGAGAAGTTTTTGGTGGCTGGAACCCGGCTCGTGTGAGAGGAGGTCTCTGAAGGGGTGGGAGACTTGCCCCAAGTCAGATAACTCCTGGCCTGTTGAGATTCACACATTTCAGTCTATACCCTATTGCAGGTTTTACTGTTGCTTTCCTTTTACCGGCTCTATTTTGCACACCTTAGTTTTACCGGGTTAGACTTGGCATCCTTCACCTGGGATTGCTTTCCCATGCTGCAGAACTTCTCAGGGTGGCTAACAGGTCTGCTGTCCACATGGCGAGTTCTGTGATGTGCATGGACCGGCCCAGGCCCTGGTGCCCGCTTTTCTTTCCGTTTCTAGCCTGAGGCAAAGTCCTAACCCACCCCCACCCCTCCCAGCATGGAGGCCTCAAGTTACACCATGATTCTGAAAGAAGCTGGTACACCTGTGTGTGCGTATGACTGAAATTCCTTCTGAATAGAGTCATTTGTTTTTTGATGCTTTTTCTCAGTCCTCAGGTGCCCTCCTTCTCCTAGCACATCCCACACCTGACACCACTGCCCCCTGGGTCCGAATCTCGCGAGAACTCCTGGTCACTCTTTTTCAACCCCCGAAGAACAACGGAAAATTCTGAAACTCGGGACTGTTTTGTTTTCAGGAAAGAGCAGAAGAAAGATCTACTGCTGCTTCTCTCAATTTCAAGATTACTCCTTTGCCCTTTTAATCCAGATTCCAGGTTTTTCTGTAGAATTCATTAACCACAAGTTGGTTTCAGGATCCCCATGGTGCCTATGTATATTTGATGTACTTTTACTGGCTGGCTGAACAGTGTGATGGAAATCGAGGTGAAGATTCACTGCTACTAGTGGTTCCATGGTATTCTCTTGTCCCTTGAAATTGGTGGGTTCTGCCAAATTCCTTTCCATTAATTATAATAACAATAATAACAAAAACTTCTTTTAGGGACTCCTCTCTGCCTTCATGATCCAGTTCTTTTTCTCCTACATTCCCCTTAGGATATTTTCTGCTTAATGAGATACAATGATACATGTTCTTCCTCACTGTTTCTCTTCTGGCTGAATGTGCTTTTTGTACCTACAATGGTCCTGCAGTTTGAATCTTGAGTGCCAAAATAAGAATCTTTAAAGAAGAAGGAAAGAAAATACTGAAGCTTAAATTATGCACTATGGAGAAATATTATTTTCTTCCTGTAGTATTTATTGACAGCCTACTATATGCTATAATTTGAGGGTGTAAAATTAAATCAGTTTATGTCCACAAGAAAGTGAGTTGAATGCAGAAAACTACTGAGTAAAGAAAGAGACACACGGAAAGGATGGGATCCCTATAGGGCTGTGAAAGTATGAGGCAAGGACCACTTAGCCTGGTTTCAGGGTGGGAGAACAAAGAGGATGTGTTTCCAGAGATATGCTGAGTTGCCTCTTAAGGGAGAGAATTGAATAAGAATTGAATGGCACATTGTGGAAGTGGAAGAAGGGGAGGAGGGAGAGATGACACAAAAGGGGATAGAATAGGAGGGAACACCATTACAAAGACCTGGAAGCCAGAGACTGGCATACCAGAGTGAGTGCAAAGGACTGTATTAAGAAGGGGATAGAAGTTTTAACCGATACCTTGTTGTATACCATTATTTCACAAATGTTGTTTGAATAGATGGCTGTGGTAGATATATATATTACTCTATATAGATAAGGAGAGTCTAGGCCAAGGACATTAAGTCTTTCTTCCAAGTCCTTGCAGCCATCTAGTAAGTGAAGAAGTTGGGATTTGAGTTCACCCCTCTGGCTTTTAGTTTGGGTTCTTTGCACCTACCTCATGTCCATAAATATTCACCTCATGTCCTCATTAAACAGTCTTTCTCAAGAGGAAGGCCCAGTAGCATTACGTTAATTAATGACAACAGTCTAGGACTTTGAAGAAATCTATGTAATGTGTTTGGGTGTATGTAAGAAATCAAGGAAGAAAAAAAGTGGCTCTCTAAAGGGCATTGGATGAGTAGAGAAACCAAGGATAAAGAAGATTAAGCAACGATGAAGAAAAGGAGGAAAGTAATTAGAGTTCAGTGAGCTAAAGATACAATTTAAAGACTTTTCAGAGATGAATCAAGGTGGTTAGAATGGAAGAGATTCGATTGCAAGGTTTCTAAGGGCTGGCAAAAGCTTTAGGGTAAATCAAAGGACTGTTACCAATTCAATAGAATTTTATATTATTCTAGGAAATTGAGTAACAGTCCATTAGCTGCAAAGCCCAGGATCAAGAAGAAAGTTAGAAGACAAGGCAAGTTCTGGAAGCCTCCTATATGTAAGGGTTTTGGCCTAGTCACATGCCGATACCGGAAGGGTCTCAGAGATCATCTCCTATGATGTTCTCACTCTGAGGTCAAGGAAACTGAGGCCAGAAAGATAGTATTAGTTCTATATGTGATAGAGTCTACTGCTAAGCTGGGACTTGATTATATACTTTCAACACTTAATTCAGTGCTCTTTGCAATAATGTGAATTTAGACAAGTGTTTGCAAATTGGTTGGAAACTTCTATATCCTCAGGTCAAGCATAGAACATGGAGTATAGCAAATGGGACCTGAACTACAAAGAACAATGGGAAGAGAAAGAGAAGTGTGACCTGGGAAAGCAAACTGTAGGAGGAGGTGACTTTATAACAGAAGACTGGGGCTTCAGGAACGATGGAGTGTGGTAATGAAAGGGGTGAAGAAGCACAGGCGGAAGAAAGAGGGCTAAAATCTTGTTAGCAGGTGTATCAGAAAGCTTCTTTCATTTCATGCAGAATAAGCCATCACTTACGCTTTTGTTAAAAGGTTTTTTCAAAGATTAAAGTGTGGACACTTCTCCAGAAAAGGCAACATGCTATAATGAGGAGGGTGTGGGCTTTGACCTCTGTTAGTCTTGATTTATAATCCTCACTTGGAATCTCTGTCAGGTTTCAGCTGAGAGGGTGTGAACTGCCAAGTTAATTGACAGAGATAATTTACTTTAGAGAAGCTGTTAAGTATTATGGAAAGATGGAAAAGAGTAAAAGGAAGAGGGAGGAAGCCCAGAGCTGCAGGAAGCAGCTACAGGCCCTCAGGCCTGGGAACAAAGGTAAGAGCCTGATGTTTTACAGCTCAGAAGTGCGAAGGAGGGGCCCTTCCAGACTTCAGAGGAAGCACCTGTCAGTTGGTGCCCTGAAAACAGGGGCTCAGACCTTAGAGGAGGGAAGGCCACCTGCGTGGCTCTGACATTGTAAGCAGTGGTTTAAGAGTGACGGTAAAAAACAGACAGTAGAACTAATTGCTGCTATTGGGACCAACTACTGCCAGGGAGAGAAGCATTGCTGGGCTGGTGCTGATGGGAACAGCAGGAAACAGGAAGGCGTCTGGGCCTTTTCCCTCCTCCAGTCTTCCAGACTCAAGCGAGAGTCCCCTACTGGCAGAACATGACAAAGAGCCGTCAGAAATGGAAAGATACAGTTTGTGAATTCTCAGTTCCCAAATTTAAAAAGCAGAGTATAGAAGGGTAGATTTGAGACTGAAATGCAATAGCTTAAAACCAAAACAACCTCTCATTAGCTTCCTAGTCCCCAGCAGTACAGATCTCAGATCCTAGAAACTGACTACCCCTCTCTTGATGTTATAACCCCTTCTTGATTCTGATCCTCTTTTCCTGTTCCCTTTTATGGTAAAACTCTTCAAAATGGCTTCAGTATCTCTACTTGCTTAACTCCTATTTTCTCTTGAAGCGTTTCCAATCAGGCTTTCATCCCTAACACTCCATGGGAACCAACTTGTTTTGCATTCCAGGAGGCTATTCTTCCTCTGGTCATGGTTCTAAGTTTTACCTAAAAGCATGCTTTTTAGAGGGACTTCTTCTAAAAACTCATTGCTCTCTAAAACAAATAAAAACAAACAAACACAAAACTGTTACGGCCAGAAGTATAACTTTACCAGAAAAACCTCATGGAGAGATATCAGGATATCATCTAGAGGAGATTACTAGCTCCAGCTCTGGCTTTTCAAGTGGCTCATTTGAACAGCTGATTTGGGACTCAGGGAAGTATAGAAAAATCTGATCTGCTTTTTAGAGAGAAATTATGGCTGATGAAACTTGTCTTTCGTTCTTCTCACTTCCTTTAATAATGCTCACCATCTCTTCCTTGTTCTGCAAGTTATCAGTGCAATTTAGACTTGAGAAAATTCTGAATAGCCATTTTGATTTCATAGATAACTATTGTTGGTTTCAATCTCTGGTCCAGAAAAATCCCACCAGCTTTGAGTAGCTTTGAAGCTACTTTTAATTCACAAATAGCACTAATCTGAGCTCTGTATTCATGGGGAAAACACAGGCACCCTGTAACTGGAACAAAGTATATTTTACTGTAATAAACAGTTTGAATATGAGCTTGTAGAGGCTGGAGAAGATTTCTTTTGAAAGAAATCATACTAATATCTTAAATACTAGAGCAAACCTCACCTACATGTATTCTTTAAATCCTTCTTTAAACCTCTTTAACCTCACTCTATATCTTTGATTTAGTATTATAGCTCAGATATTTGTCTCAAATCTTCGGACACTATCTTGTTCTTCATCATAGGTAAAATGGGACAAGAAATTAGATTTAATGTGACAATTAATGTAATATCATGAATATGGAAAGAACTTGAGTATCCATAGATGAATGAATGGATAAAGAAAAAGATACAATCACTTGAGTATCCATAGATGAATGAATGGATAAAGAAAAAGATACAATCGACTATCATTCAGGCCACAGAAAAAAAGAAAATCTTGCTATCTGCAACACCATGGAAGGACTTTGAGGGTATTATGCTAAGGGAAACATGAAAAAGAAATGCCTTAAAATTAACTTACGTATGGCTCCTAATTAAAACTCAACATTCAGAAAACCAAGATCATGACATCTGGTCCCATCACTTCATGGCAAATAGATGGGGAAGCAATGGAAACAGTGACAGGCTTTACTTTTTTGGGCTCCAAAATCACTGCAGGTGGTGACTGCAGCCATGAAATTAAAAGATGCGTGCTCCTTGAAAGAAAAGTTATAACCAACTTAGACATCATATTAAAAAGCAGAGATACTACTTTGCCAACAAATGTCCTTCTAGTCAGAGCTATGGTTTTTCCAGTAGTCATGTATGGATGGGTGTGAGAGTTGGATTATAAAGAAAGCTGAGTGCCAAAGAATTGGTGCTTTTGAACTGTGGTGTTGGAGAAGACTCTTGAGAGTACCATGGACTGCAAGGAGATCCAACCAGTCCATCCTAAAGGAAATCAGTCCTGAATATTCATTGAAAGGACTGATGTTGAAGCTAAAACTCCAATACTTTGACCACCTGATGCGAAGAACTGACTCATTTGAAAAGACCCAGATGCTGGGAAAGGTTGAAGGTGGGAGGAGAAGGGGACAACAGAGGAGGAGATGGTTGGATGACATCACCGACTCAATGGACATGAGTTTGAGTAAGCTCTGGGAGTTGGTGATGGACAGGAAGGCCTGGTGTGCTGCTGTCCATGGGGTCGCAAAGAGTTGGACACGACTGAGTGACTGAACTGAACTGATGGAGTTTAAAAACCAACCAACCAGAACAAAATGAACTGTTAGGTACAGAGCAGTTGGAAAGTGAAAGTTGCTCAGCTGTGTCTGACTCTTGGTGACCCCATGGACTATATAGTCCATGGAACTCTCCAGGGCAGAATCCTGGAGTGTGTAGTCATTCCCTTCTCCAGGGTATCTTCCCAACCCAGGGATCAAACCCAGGTCTCCCACATTGAGGGTAGATTCTTTACCAGCTGCGCCACCAGGGAAGCCCAAGAATACTGGAGTGGGTAGCCTATCCCTTCTCCAGGGGATGTTCCTGACCCAGGGATCAAACAGGGGTCTCCTACATTGCAGCTGGATTCTTTACCAGCTGAGCTACTGGGGAAGCCCCAGAGCACAGTTTGGTAGTTACCAGAGGATAGGGGTTGGAGGAGGGTAAAAAGGATGAAGATGGTCAAATAGGACAACATTAGCTATAAAATTAAAAAGTCATATGGATGTAATGTACAGAATGGTGGCTATAGTTAATAATACTGAATTGTATATTTGAAAGTTGCTAAAAGAGTAAAGCTTAAAAGCTCTCATCACAAGAAAAAAAAATTCCAACTATGTGCTGTGATGGATGTTAATTAGACTTATTATGGTGATCATTTTGCAGTATATGCAAAAATTGAATCATGTTGTGTACCTGAAACTAATATAAAGTTATATGTCAATTATGTCTCAAAAAATAATATTATGAAAGAACCTGGCTCATTGAAGGCACATGGTAAATGTTTGTTTATCTTAGCTGTAAAGATGTCACAAATGGATTTCAGGAGTCTCCGTGGTGTCTTTGCTTCCAAAGAATCTTCAAGGCTACTGGGCTTTGGGTGAGGGCCTCAGATGACTAAGGGCAGCCTGGACTGCTTGGCATTTCCAGGGAGTTTCAGGCTCTTCAAGGATAGATACTATTAGGCTCAAGGTATCACCTGGCCCTTTCTATTTCTTTTCAAGGCATTAGGTAAGCTTTCAAAGGGATCTTCACACTTCAGTGCATTTTCAGACTTCTAAACAAACCAGCCATGATTGATTAGGAAAATAGGGTAATTAGAGCAGTCCTGATGTCCTCAAGGAGGTAACTGACTGTGGAAAGATGCAAGGCTGAAGATGAGACAGCAGAACAGAATGCTCATACCTGCATGCTCAGTCCTGTCTGACTCTTTGCGACTCCATGGGCAGTAGCCCACCAGGCTTCTCTGTCCACAGGATTCTCCAGGCAAGAATACTGGAGTGGGCTGCCATTTCCTCCTCCAGGAGATCTTCCTGACCCAGGAATCAAACTGAGTCTCCTGTGTCTCTTGCACTGGCGGGCGAATTCTTTGCCTGCTAAGCCACCGGGGAAGCCCAGGACAGAATGAGCAGATGCATTTATATATTGAATTGGCTATTGATACATAGAATTTTAAAAATAGGGCTGAAATTCTGGCTCATAACTGTTAAGAAGAACAATGCCAACAAGTTACTATTAAGATGTATATGGCAACCAGCTACTTTTAAATACCCCAGATTAAAAATTCCCCTAAGTAATACAGAAGATTCATCTACTTTATCTGTTAATAATCTTGTCTCTCAAACACTTCTATTATAGTTCGAAGGCAGCTAACACTTCCAATCTTTCAACAAGTATAGAAGAAATAGTTTAACTGATATGTTAATTGCCACCACCCTCATTTGGGTAGACAGAAATGTGTGAGTCTTTTAAAAAAATTTTGGGAGTCTTTTTTAAAAAGTTTAGGATTGACTGTGGTTATTTTGAAAGTTCTCTTGGGCACTTTTCTTTGACTGAATTCCACAGATATTTTTCAGCTTGTCACTTTTGCTCAAGGACCCACAGTGGCTCCCCATTGATCCTGAAATCTGATACAAACATCTTCACCTATTATCAGTCACTCAGCCCATACTTCCCAATCTAATTTTCATTAAAACTCAACCTAACACTCTGGCATGTCAAGGTAACTTGGTTCTTCTCTAAAAGCAAATTACAAAATTACAGAGTTTTGGAAAAGACCATCTCATTTACTCCCTTAATTTCAGATAAAGGCAGGCTAAGATTGGCTGAGTCAGAAGGCTGTTTACTAAGAGACTTCGATTTAGGCTTAGGTCACCTTACCTTCCATTTCATTATCTTTCTCCCAGACTACTGCTTCCTGATTCTCATTTTCACCTCTGAGCCCCTGATCAAGCATGGCATTGCCCCAAATGCCATCTGCTTTCCTTTTTAAATGCATGTCTTTCCATAATTCCAGAACACTACTTCAAAACTCGACTCCCCTAGAACCCTTGGCCTTCAACCCTGGGTAGCTCTCACTTGCTTTCATCTTGTGCCAAAATCTTTTTTTCAAATCCCACTAGCCCTTCCTCCTATGTACACACATGAATGAATTCAAAGTCAAATTAATATGACTTTGGGTTTACTCTACTTTCTAATATAATTATGTGCTTTTTGGTTCCCTAAGCATTAACTGCTTGATAGAGTTTTGCCCATCATTTCCCCTTCTAGCCTGGAGATGAACACAGTGGTTCTTTACACAGACAGTAGTTCAATATCTATTGACAAAACAGCAGAAGTGAAGTAGCGAGGTGCCTTATCTTGTTTACATCTTATTGCTTTTAAAATACACAGAATTCTCTCTCTGATGATGAAGTGCATGTTCAAAGCTGCCCATTTTAGGCCAAATACATGCTACGTCAATTCTTTTTGGCCTTGGAGCTGTGATGTGGTTGAAAGGTATAGTGCCGGTAAATTGTTACTAATAATAGTTATAGTACTGACATTTGGAAGTAATTTACGTTTTTTAAAAGAGAAAATTCAGAGTTGTTATCCATATAATATTATCCTAACCTCTTATATTTTTGAATGGTTATACAGGGGTGGAGCTCTGGCTTTAGACTAGTCACCCTCTTTTAAGATAACCTTGCATTACACTTTTGTGTAGGGGCCTTCTGTTCATCCCTCTGCTTAGGCCCATGTACTATCTCCTCTAAGAGTATCTGGCTGTCACCTCAGCCCAGGCTAAGTGTCCCTCCCCTGTGCCTCCATTGTCCTGTTTGTGATATCCCTTCTACATTGTATTGAAACTGTTTCTCCTCCATGGACTATAAGCTTCTTGGAGACAGAGACTCCATCACAGAATAAGCTTTAAACATGGCTGTCAAAATCTATAGAACAGACTGTTCTGAGTGAGTTTGGCTTGGTAGTTTACATCTTTGTTATCCAGAAAATCTTCACAATGGTGTCTTACATCACACACAATAAGAAGAAGCAAATGGAGGAAAAAAGAATTATCATTTTTAAAGGAGAAAAAGTTAATTGGTCTCAAACTATGTATTACTGAGTGTTACAGGCAGCTTTCAGACTAGATTGTGGAGGTATTACATTTTGTCCTTAGAGATAAAGGAACAGTGGTTACTGGTAACCAGCCCAGGATCCCCCCGGAATATCTCTTGGTTCATAGTCTTTTACGGAAGATATTCTATGGGCCAGGCTCTGTACAAAGGTAACTGATCTTAGCCTTATAGAAATTTCAGTTCTTATGGGACAGCCATACCTGAACAGCCTTCAAAAAGATATGTGATGGAAACCTTCATGACTTATGGAAAACTTTACTCACGGGCTGGTGATTAACAGATTAATGTCTACCTACAGATATATTTAAAGTGATATGCACTGAGACATTTCCCTGTTTTGTCTTTACCTACCTGTTCTTGGTGATAAATAAAATGATAATGGAGAGATAGGTATATTGGTGGCTGGATCAAAGTTGGGAGGAATGGTAAATATGGTGAATAAGATCTACAACTATCTTTGTGGTTTTAATAATAAACAAAATTCATTAATGTGAATAAAGTTCTGTATATCAGTCTCAAGGTTCAATGTTCCTAAATGGAGGCTGCTGCTTGGTCATTTCAGTTGTATCTGACTCTTTGCAACTCCATGGACTCCACCAGGCTCCTCTGTCCATGGAACTCTCCAGGTTAAGAGTGCTAGAGTGAGTTGCATGCCCTCCTCCAGGGGATCTTCCCAACCTAGGGCTTGAACACAGGCCTCCTGCATTGCAGGCAGATTCTTTACCACTGAGCCACCAGTGAAGCCTTGAGCCTTAATGGCTATAACAGAGGCTAAAGCAAAATGGACAAAATGTGGTCCACTGGAGAAGGGAATGGCAAACCACTTCAGTATTCTTGCTTTGAGAACCCCAGGAAGAGCATAAAAAGGCAAAAAGGTAGGACACTGACAGATGAACTCCCCAGGTTGGTAGGTGCCCAATATGCTACTGGAGATCAGTGGAGAAATAACTCCAGAAAGAATGAAGAGACAGAGCCAAAGCAAAAACAACACCCAGTTGTGGATGTGACCAGTGATAGAAGCAAGGTCTGATGCTATAAAGAGCAATATTGCATAGGAACCTGGAATGTTCAGTCCATGAATCAAGGCAAATTGAAAGTGGTCAAAAAGGAAATGGCAAGGGTGAACAGTGACAGTTTAGGAATCAGTGCGCTAAAATGGACTGGAATGGGTGAATGTAACTCAGATGACCATTATATCTACTACTGTGGGCAAGAATCCTTTAGAAGAAATGGAGCAGCCATCATAATCAACAAAAGATTCCAAAATGCAGTACTTGGATGCAGTTTCAAAAACGACAGAATGATCTCTGTTCCTTTCCAAGGCAACCCATTAAATACCATGGTAATCCAAGTCTATACCCCGACCAGTAATGCTGAAGAAGCTGAAGTTGAATGGTTCTATGAAGACCTACAAGGCCTTCTAGAACTAACACCCCCCAAAAATGTCCTTTTTATTATAGGGGACTGGAATGCAAAAGCAGGAAGTCAAGAAACACGTGGAGTAACAGGCAAATTTGGCTTTGGAGTGCAGAATGAAGCAGGGCAAAGGATAATAGAGTTTTGCAAAGAGAACGCATGGGTCATAGCAAACACCCTCTTCCAACAAGACAAGAGAAGGCTCTACACATGGACATCACCAGATGGCCAACACTGAAATCAGATTGATTGTATTCTTTGTAGTCAAAGGTGGAGAAGCCCCATACAGTCAGCAAAAACAAGACTGGGAGCTGACTGTGGCTCAGATCATGAACTCCTTATTGCCAAATTAAGACTTAAATTGAAGAAAGCAGGGAAAACCACTAGACCTTTCAGGTATGACCTAAATCAAATCCCTTATGATTATACAGTGGAAGTGAGAAATAGATTGAAGGGACTAGATCTGATAGACAGAGTACTTGATGAAGCATGGACAGAGATTCTTGACACTGTACAGGAGACAGGGATCAAGGCCATCCCTAAGGAAAAGAAATGCAAAAAATCAAAATGGCTGTCTGAGGAGGCCTTACAAATGGCTGTGAAAAGAAGAGAAGTGAAAAGCAAAGGAGAAAAGAAAAGATATACCCATTTGAATGCAGAGTTTCAAAGAATAGCAAGAGAGATAAGAAAGCTTTCTTCAGTGATCAATGCAAAGAAATAGAGGAAATGCAACAGAATGGGAAAGATTAGAGATCTCTTCAAGAAAATTAGAGATATTAGCTCAAGAAAATTAGCCCATCATGCAAAGATGGGCTCAACAAAGGACAGAAATGGTATGGACCTGACAGAAGCAGAAGTTATTAAGAAGAGGTGGCAAGAATACACAGAACTATACAAAAATGATCATCATGACCCAGATAACCACAATGGTGTGATCACTCACCTAGAGCCAGACATCCTGGAATGTGAAGTCAAGTGGGCCTTAGGAAGCACCACTATGAACAAAGCTAGTGGAGGTGATGGAATTCCAGTTGTGATATTTCAAATCCTAAAGGATGATGCTGTGAAAGTGCTGCACTCTATATTCAGCCAATTTGGAAAACTCAGCAGTGGCCACAGGACTGGAAAAGGTCAGTTTTCATTCCAATCCCAAAGAAAGGCAATGCCAAATAATGTTCAAACTACCACACAATTGCACTCATCTCACATGCTAATAAAGTAATACTCAAAATTCTCCAAGACAGGCTTCAACAATACGTGAACTGTGAACTTCTGGATGTTCAAGCTGGATTTAGAAAAGGTAGAGGAACCAGAGATGAAATTGCCAACAACTGTTGGATCATCAAAAAAGCAAGAGATTCCAGAAAATCATCTACTTCTGCTTTATTGACTATGCCAAAGCCTTTGCCTGTGTGGATCACCACAAACTGTGGAAAATTCTTAAACAGGTGGGAATAGCAGACCACCTTACCTGCCTTTTGAGAAATCTTGCAGGTTAGGAAGCAAAGTTAGATCCAGACATGGAACAGCAGACTGATTCCAAATTGGGAAAGGAGTACGTCAAGGCTGTATATTGTCACCCTGCTTATTTAACTTATATGCAGAGTATATCAAGTGAAATGCTGGGCTGGATGAAGCACAAGCTGGAATCAAGATTGCTGGGAGAAATATCAATAACCTCAGATATGCAGATGACACCACCCTTATGGTAGAAAACGAAGAAGGACTGAGGAGCCTCTTGATGAAAGTGAAAGAGGAGAGTGAAAAAAGTGGCTTAAAGCTCAACATTCAGAAAACTAAGATCATGGCATCTATCACTTCATGGCAAATAGATGGGGAGACAATGGAAAAAGAGGCAGACTTTATTTTGGGGGGCTCCAAAATCGCTGCAGATGTTGATTGCAGCCATGAAATTAAAAGACACTTACTCCTTGGATGAAAAGTTATGACCAACCTAGATAGCATATTAAAAAGCAGAGACATTACATTGCCAACAAAGGTCCATCTAGTCAAGGCTATGGTTTTTCCAGTAGCCATGTATGGATATGAGAGTTAAACTATAAAGAAAATTGAGTGCTGAAGAATTGATGCTTTTAAACCGTGGTGTTGGAGAAGACTCTTGAGAGTTCCTTGGACTGCAAGGAGATCCAACCAGTCCATCCTAAAGGAAATCAGTCCTGAATATTCACTTGAAGGACTGATGCTGAAGCTGAAACTCTAATACTTTGGCCACCTGATGCAAAAAACTGACTCATTGGAAAAGACCCTGATGCTGGGAAAGATTGAGGGCAGTATGAGAAGCGGAAGACAGAGGATGAGATGGTTGGATGGCATCACCGACTCAATGGATATGAATTTGAGTAAACTCTGCAAGTTGGTGATGGACAGGAAAGCCTGACATGCTGCAGTCCATGAGGTCGCAAATAGCTGGACATGACTGAGTGACTGAACTGAACTGACTGAACTGATGGCAAGACAAATTTGAAATTAACACAAGAAAGAACTGTCTATAGTCAGAGCCATTTTTCAGAAATGGAACAAACTATTCTAGAGGATAATGTTTTGTCCTCACTGAAGCTTTCGGGTAGAGGCTGGGAACCCCCATGGCTGCAGGCTGGAAGAGGGGCCCTGAAGCCCCAGTGGTCCATGATTCAAGGGTGGTGGATAAAGAGGATTATGGTGGCATGGGAATGCATAGGCCTGGGGTTACAGCAGAGCTGACTTCCCAGTAGGCAGGATAAGCTTAGGCTCAGAGCACCAGAAGGCAAGGGAAATCTAATATGAGGAGAAAATACCTCTGAAAGCATTTTATAGGAAGTATTTCTAAAAAGACATTTTAAAATGAATCCTCCTGGGAAAAATCAGAACATCATAGTACCTCATTATACTTTGCTTAATACATTTATATTGAGTGACATATGGGCTGTCACCATAATCTCTTTAGAGGTTACGAGAATCTCTGAAGACCTTTATCTTGTCCTCATTTGAAAAGATAAGTCCTGACCCTGGTTCTGTCTTTGATTCACCCTGTTCTTCGGGCTGCAGTTTTCTTTTTTTTTTAAGGCGGAGTTTGATGAGGTAATCACTCAGAGGCTGGGATAGCCCAGGTTGCTTCATTTTTTCTCTTCCTTTCCAGTCAGCTGGCCGAGGTGCTGGGCATGCCTGAGAGGCCCTTCATCTCTGTGGAACCCCAGCAGGCTTGAGGCCTGAACTGGATGCCTCCAGCCTGTGGCAGGAAAGAGCAGGCTCGCCTGGGTCTGGCAAACCTCTAGGCCACACTAGACACTTCAGTTGATATTAAAAAATAAATCTGGAGCCGTTTAACATTCCCAAGCTGGTTGTGTGCATGCATGCATGTGTGTGTGTGTATGTGCGTGCACAACATGCAAAACTTGAAAGTAGAGAATTTCGGCTGGCCCACAATCCGCCATCTCCGACCAGCTGTTGGCCTCATGCCTCACAATACACACACAGCCTGTCGTCCTTCATAGCCCCTGTGAAAGGTACTAGGAGATTTTACCCAGGCAACAAGATTCCCAACACCTGGGAGGAACGTATTTTGACCCAACAACAGACAAATAAGATTCTTCATCTGGTTGGGGACTTGGGGTCAGGGTGTGTGACACAACACTCAGATCTTTCTTTTTCAGAGAATCAATGTCAGTTGGTTCCTCACCAGAATAAAAAATAAGATTTATTTACCAGGATTCCACGTGAAATACAGACATTTGTGTTTTCTGTTTTATCTCTCAGTCATCATGCTCCTTTCACAGATTTACCGTGAAAGTCACAGATGTACTCAAATCATGACGGAGAGGAACGGACGGCAGAAGGGTAAAGCGCCACTTTCAGCTGCAAGGATGTCATCTTAGGGAAGCAAGCAACATTTTTGGTAGGATTGTTGTTACCAAGCTTTCAGTTTAAAGTGATTAATAAGAGGATGTGGGAGGCGGGAGAAAGAGGTTCTTTTCCAGTCTCTGCTGTTGTGCCTACTGTCGTCTCTATGATGTTAGGAAGGACACCTAATGAGTTGAGGTCCCTGTTGATCAGCTGGCCCCAGACAGACCACACGATGTCTTCTGTCAGGGAGACTCATTGGCTTTTAGCAGCCTCCATTCCCAAGCAGAGCTTTTACTTCTCAGCTCTTGCAGTGATGTCTGGTAGCTAACTAACCACTTGTAGCTTTTTAGTTGTGTCCACATTTTCTATCTTGCCCACATTTTGGAGATGAGCTGAGAGAAATGTTTGCGTTTGCTGAAGGTCTGAACTCAAACAAGCCTTCAGGATTTTCTAACTGGAACCAGACCCTGTCAAGCTAATTTGCTAGGGTACTATTAGAAAACTCAAACTACATCTGAACAGATATTTTCAGATCTTGACTGAAGACTTTTCTCATCTTTATTCAAGGGTCTTGATTCAATTAAAAAATAAAAATAAAGACAATGCTCCACCTGGCTCCTACTTGGTTAAAGCCAGACTTATTGTTACTCTAAAATACTACAGCACTTATTTCTTACTTGTTCTTTGGTTTTCAAGCTATTCAGCATCTGAATATAAAAATTCATTGTTCTGCCCCAAATAACCTCTGTATATTGTGAAGACTCAATGGCAACATAATTAGCTTATATACTTTTAACTCAATTATGTATCAATTTTTGTCATTTTGAAAACAATGTCACAGTAAATCTGAAATGATATTATCAGGAGTTTGTTACTTGGAATCCCATGCTATATTTCAGTAATTATGCAAATTAATGAAGTAAGACAATCTTATTTAGAAGCAATTCACATGATAAATGGAAAATAAAAACACAGGAACATAGTTAAACTCAATTCTCATTTTTACAAACTGTCTTATCATATTACTGGACTGAAACATATTTAGGCTTTCATTGTGAAATGCTGTAATTGTAACAAGTAAGATCATTATTAAAATTAAGTGTTAAAGAGTATATTCTTTGCTCTTTCTTTATGCAGCTTCAGAGTATAATGTGTTCCTCAGATTGCTACCATATTGTTTCAGAAAAGCTTATCAATGTGAAGTGTCAGTCAATTTCACAGAATTCTCTGTTCCCATTCAATTGTAAACTAAACAAGAAAACAGATACATGATTGCAGCTCTTTTGAGTAATAACTTTCAAAAAGACGTGCCTTTGGCCAAAATCCCAAATAATTAAAAAAAAACCACCCTTCTTATTCCAGTTAGCTTCTTTCTGCGACTAGGAGAGGCAGTAGGCAAAACGATACCATGAAAATTCACCTTCAGAACCACCAGTCTTCTCTCACCTCTTGGGGAATTTCTCCCCTCCCTCTGCCTCCATCTTCAGGAGTTCTGTGCTGTCTACTGCATTTTTCCAACTGTGAAAGCTAGTACCTAGGAAAGTGTGTGTCTGTGTGTGTGCAATGAAGCACGCTAAGTCGCTTCAGTCATGTCCAACTCTGTGCGACCCTATGGACCATAGCCAGCCAGGCTCCTCTGTCCACGGGATTCTATATAGTCAAGAATACTGGAGTGGGTTGCCATGGTCAGGATCTTCCTGACCCAGGGATCAAACCTGCATCTCATGTCTCCTGCATTGGCAAGTGGGTTCTTCACCACTTAGTGCCATCTGGAAAGCCCCAGGAAAGCAGCTAGCATCATTCCCTAGTGTGATTCCATGTCCAGGATTCCAGGGCTATTTCATTTACTGTGTGGAGAATTAGAAACTTGACTCTGGGAGAGATCCTAGCAGCCTGATTATGCCATCTTGCTTTTCGTACTTCGATGTCAGAAAGTAGAGAGTTCACTCTTTTCCTGCTGTTGCTGATGAGTTCTGACTTCTTCTTTTTTTTTTTTTTTTGTGGGTAAAATCTGTTTCTCTCTACTTTTTAATCATTGACCTTAATTTGCCCTCTGGTAGTAATATAGACCAAACCGAACTACCTGTTCCACTTGACAGCTTTTCAAATATCTGAGGAGAGTAACCATGTCTTCGCTTTGCCTTCTTTTAGTCAGGTTAATCATTTCCAGGTCTTTCATTTGTTCCTCATTTGACATGGTTTCCAGATTCTGCCAAGCATTTCCCCTTTCCACCACCTATCTTGATCCCCAGCAGTGAGCAAATTCTAATTTCCCCATGCTCTATAATATGGTATCCAAGACTGAACATGACATTCCAAGATTCCCTAATTGACAGAGGGACTACTAGTGACTTTTAATTTGCTATCAACACTCCTTAATGAGGTCTCCTGGATGCTCCCGTCTTCTTTTACATAAACTTTTTTAGACCTGTTTGGCATCAGGCATGGCACTGGAGAGATAATAATGAACAAGACCCAGTCCTTGTCCATGAAGAGTCTATAATAGAGATCCAGCCATGTAAACAAACAATTAAAATGAGAAACGGGCACACAGCGATAGGCCCGTGAAGAAGGTGCAGGAGCCAGAGCGCATGCGGTGATTGACTCTGGGTACCCTTGCCGAGGAAGCAGTACTGAGTAGAGATTTGACTGCTGTCAAGCCAAGTCTTTCTTTCTAATAGTAGACGTTCAAACGTAAGTGTGCATTTTCTCTGGCAGCTGTCGAATGACAGGCTTTGTTCCCTGTTAAAGGAATTTCAGGCCTTCCCCTCCAGTGACTCTGAAATTTCAGCTCCCTCCTCTCTGTGTAAGACCAGCGCAGACGCTGCACCTGGGATTCTCAAGGCAACAGGCACAGATCTGGTAGTAGGTATCATCTTGTTACCTAAAAGGTCTAGAACTTATACATGCAGTGATCTTTTTGCAGGTATCAGCAACCTGTCTGTGACTGTTTTATTTCTCTAAAGGAGGATAGCTACGATTCAAATCCACAGTTACAAGCATGTCCTTAAGGGAGATACACATCCAGACAACACTTTGGAAAAAATGCACACATGCTTTTATAGCAAGGACAGGGTTGTCAAATTTTGGCTTGGTTTCTTACCCTATGAATTGGATGACGATTAATATTAATAATTCTCTGCTTTCTTATTTAAGATGGAAAGCAGAGATAAACAGATCACCTAACCTTCATTGATTGTGGGCCCTTCTTGAAAAATAGGAATTTGTTCCATTCATGTCTTGTCATATTGCTCCTATTTATTGGCAGCTTATTCATTCTTCCCATGAAATTTCTAGCCCCTAACACAGTGGTCCATTTTCTTCTCAGCTTACATCATAACTGTCCCTTGATAAAGACTGAGTGCAGGTGCAGAGGGAGCGTTGATGAGAGAGATGGTTAAGAGGGTATGGGTGGTGAGAAGGTGGAGAGAGGTCTTGAAATTATCTTAAGGATAAATATTGAGTCTAAGAAGACTTCTGAAGATTGCAGCTCAGCTTATTTGCCAGGGAGTAGGAAAGAGTATGCTCACTGTGCTTAGCCCGGTCTTGCCTATGTGAGGCACCATGAAAGAAAACACAGGTTGGCTGCCTTTCCCATGTGAGGTTTCCTTTGCCTTTTGCATGTACTCCTGCTGATAAAGTGTGGATGACCATCTGGACCAAACACAGGGGATAAACAAAAGCACTCAAGGAAATGCTTTATTTATGTTGCCATTTACCTCTGTAATTATAGGCATAGATCTTTCCTTACACAGGGTTGAAATACAACTTCATCTTCTGTTGTTAATCTCTGAGAGATTGGAGTTTTATGGCTCTAAGCTTTAATTCTTTAGCTTCAGAGGTGACCTTGACAGTGCAAAGTTGTTTTTATGATAATGCCCTAAATTTGTGCAATATTTTACAGTTTAATGATATCTTAATACATATTATCCCAATTGGAGTTAAATAGAAAGGTGTTATTTCTATTTTATAGGTGAATAAACTGAGGCTCAGAGGGAATTTGAGTTGCTTCAAGGTCACAGGTAGTTTAAACTATGAAATTGGTAATAGATGCCAGTCTTTGCATTCTGGCTCCAGAACTTTCTCTCCTGAATGGCAGCCTCTCATTGCAGTAGATGCTACATTCTATCAGGTCCTAATACAGATCCTAATCCTCATAATGGCCCTCTAAAGGAGGTTTGTTGTCATTGTTCAGTCAAGTCCAACTTTTTGAGACCTTATGAACTATAGCCTGTCAGGCTCCTCTGTCCATGGAATTTCTCAGGCAAGAATATTGGAGTAGGTTGACATTTCCTTCTCCAGGGGATCTTCCCAACCCAGGGATTGAACTCAAGTCTCCTGCATTGCAGGTGGATTCTTTACACTGAACCACCTGGGAAGACCCTAAGAGAGGTTAGGCATATTGTTTCCTCTGTTCCTTTTCAACTAATGGCTAAATTAGAAGAGAATTATGCTCAGTTGAAGACCAAATAAACCTTTTGCTATCCATGATATTTTATTTTTCCTTTTAATCCCTAAGGCTCTTGAATACTATCATTCATGCAACATAACTACTAATACTTAGAGAAGTTCTTGTTGCAAAGTATAGTTCAGCAACTGTGGCTATTATCAGTTTTGATTAAAAGAAAGAGATGTTTCTAAATAAGAATTGACACTCTGTGGTCTCTGGGCACGACCCCTGGCTGAACTTTGGCTGGCAAAGTATAAAGTCACATTGTTAATCTTCCTTCTTCCTTTTCTTCATCTTTCTTGCCTACACTCTTCGAATAGCAAACTCAGTCACCACCGGTAGCTTGTGACTTGTCTATACCTTGAGACAGTCACTCATTACCAGACCACTCCGGCTACTCCTAATTGGTTCCAGGGTGACTGCCAGCTGCCCTCATCAGATAAAGCTCTCTTCTTCATGGGCTTGTCGTCTGTGTAGTTGTACAGGGCATAATCTTAAGAAGGGCCCCAAGCTTAGTTGAATGCTCCTGCTGTCACCAACTTGAAAGTTTGTGAACAAGGGGCCTTGCATTTTCGTTTTGTCTTGGGCCCCACAAATCATGCAGCTTCTCTTGGCTTTCTAATGGAACTCACTATAGCACACAGAGAGGTTCACATTCTTGTTCCTTTCATTTACTTCAGAAGTACAGACCTCTAGCCAAGAGACTACATCTAGTCTTTGACTAAATTTCATCTAAAGGTGAAAAGATTTTCTAAGATACGTGGACTTCTGTCATATTTTCCTTTCTATAAGAAAACTGAACCATGCATCTATTAAAGAAAACCTCTTACTGCACAACTCAGGTCCCTGTTTTACAAGAAAATGGTCTATTACATAAATATTCTCTTAACAGAGAATGAAAGAGATAAAGATAGAGATGAGAGAGAGAGAGAGTTGTAAACAATTAACAAATAAATTTCGAAGTCCTGAGGTTGAGAGCTGAGGAGCTCAGGAAACTGGAAAAAAGAAGATATATTCTTATATCTTGAGAAGGGAAATGCTCACCTATCAAGCACTGTAGTAGATGAAATTTTATGTGGTTCTGAATTTTAAATTCTATGGAGGGGGCTTCTGAGAGTGGAAATGATTAAGGGGTTAAGAAATGTGAAACTTTTTTTCATTGCCCCATCCCTTGCTCTGCTGGTGACTTCTGCATAACCCCTCGGCACTGTTTTTTTTCTTTTCCTATTTTCTAATTTCTCCTCGATTCCTAGATATTTTTTGCTCTTCCTTCCTTTCCCATTATGCATATTATTTTATTAAACTTATTGACTGTAAAGATACGTCCTTAGCTCTTAATTTAAAAAGCAATTAAAATTTTTATGCATTCCCATACTATTTGCTTTTTTTTCAAAGCAAAACCTGGGGAATAAAAAATTCATTTGAGTAATATTGAAAAGTAATACTTAAAGATTCGATTACTTGAAGAGTCCATGATTTTCTGTATTTCCTCTCTAGATAATTATCAAAATGTTGAAATTATTAGCAAAAATTTAAAAATAATCCTTAATTATTTTCCTGTTTGTCAGTAGCCCCTGATGAGTTATCAAGTCCTCCAACTCAAATTTATTTAATGACTATTTTTTCTACATCAGACTATCTTGTCATTAATACAATTTGATTATGGAAGTAGTTTCAAAACTTAAGCTTAGTGCACTATCCATGTTTTATAACTATCCTTTGATTTGAAATTTAATTTTTCCCTGTCTTTAAATAGACACAGTGAGAGGCACTGGAATAAAAAGATGATAAGTCATGACACTCCTTCAGGAAGTTTACAGTAATTGGGAGAGATATACCAACAATCACAATATGAGAACTGATAGATGGAAAATGGGGCCACAGTGTAATAGCAGGACTTTCAAAAGTGTGAGGTTTGCCAAAGGATTAAGTGAGATCAGAGAAGGTTCTTAACTAGAACAACTGGTAAACTTTTCTCAATTTCCAAAGTTACAAAAAAAAAAAAATACTGCTGAATTCTAATAGGAATGGACTTTTCCTTTTGCTGGAAGTTTAGGGAGGTTTGCTAAGCACTGGTTTATAAGATACTTTGGGAGAGAGATGGAGGTAATGTAGTTAGTTCTCTCCTTGAGATAGTAACAAATATTAGGAGCTAGTATGATTTGGGGTAAAATACCTAAGCTCTCTATGCCATTATTCTCTTATATTTAAAACAGATATAAGAATAGTACCTATATCTCATGTAGAGTTATTTTAAAAATAAAGAGAATTTGCCTGGTTAACAGAGTAAAATGTAGCAAATATTCACATTATTATCTTGACAGTTTCAAAGAAATGTCCACATTTAAAGGGATTTTCTTCCTAAGCAATCAAACCGTATACAGATTGTCCTCTCATGCATCTTTTAAAGCTGAGTGTCAGGCAGGCAAATTATAAGACAGTTTCTTAATCAGCGGCATTGATTTTCACTTTCTATACATATCATTGCTCATTTGTATTGAGGTATGCCAGCAAATACTGAAAAAAAAAAAAAAAAAAGTCAACTACTGGCCTTGATTACACAGGGAGTGCTGAAAAGAGGACTGGCAATAATGGAAATGACACTGGGCTTCCTCAGAACGGTGCAGTAGGTCATGAAAACAGTATTTTCAAAGGTGTATATGTGACTAAAAAAGTATGGGCTTAAGCGCCTAAAAGGCCTCTGCTGCTTTCTAGCTGTGTGACTTTCGGCAAGTCTCTGGGCAGCCCTGAGCATCAGTTGCCTGTCTTTAACCAGGAAATACAATTTACAAAAATAAAAAAATAAAAATAAGAATGAATACTTTGTTTTCTTCACAGAGTTATGTGGATTATGTGAAATTGTAAGTGGGAAGATGTATGGAAAGCTAGTGTATAATTTGGCATTCAAATTCTAGTTTTTTTCTTTCTTTGATCAAGACTGAACCTGTGTATGAATAGTAAAATGGTGCTTACCCTTCTTATGTTAAGTGTTTGATTCTTCCCCTGCTTATTTCTCCATAATGGGTAATCCCAGTCAGCATTCTGCTACCCTGGCAGTACATTAGAGTCACTTCAGGGACTTTTAAGAAACACAGGTGTGTGGGCCCTTCTCCTTGGGATCCTGATTTACCTGTTCTGAGTTCAGTCCCATCGTTGGCAATTATAGGTTAGGAGAAGGAACAAAAGAGGTATTTGCAAACCATTTATGAAAGAGGCAGAGCTGGGAAATGGCTGAAACTTACAACTACACAGGAACTAACAATCATATTCTGCCTTAATTTTCAAAAGCAGCTTTTCAGAAGCATGAGGCATGAATGAAATTGGCATGGTGGTGTTCAGTTCCCCTTTGCTGCCTGGCCTTGCTTCTCCAGTTTTACTTTGCACAGCTGTACTGAGAAAATTCCTTTTTCTATATACCTAATTTCCATGGGTGAACTTAAAGAACCCTATATTATCTATTTGTTTTGCATGAAATCTTCTCCAATTTCTTATTACCCATTATTTGTTTTGATTTAGGCTCTTGGTCCCCCTCTCCGCTTTTGCCTTTTGGGCCACCTTCACGAAGCTTTGTGAACTTCCTGTAGGCAGAACTTCATGGCACGTGACATATTCTCCCTTCTTTGCACTCTGTCCTCCCCTCCTTACCATCCATCCAGACAGGGGGAGGAGACACTGGGCTTTCTCAGGATGGTGAACTTGGCCATGAGAAGAACATTTTCCATGGTATGTGGGTGACTGAAAAAGCATCAGTTTCAGAGCCTAAAATTATTCTGCTGCTTTTTAGCTGTGTGATCTTGGGCAAGTCATTAGGTATCTCTGAGCAGCAGCTTCCTGTTGCTGTCTAGTTGCTAAGTTATGTTCAATTCTTTTCCATCCCCTTGGACTGTAGCCTCCAGGCTCCTCTGTCCATGGGATTCTTCAGGCAAGAATACTGGAGTGGGTTGCCATTCCCTTCTCCAGCGGATCTTCCTGACCCAGGGGTTGAACCTGGGTCTCCTGCATTGCTGGAGAATTTTTACCACTGAATCACCTGGGAAGCCCAGTTCTAAATGGGAAATATAATTCATACCCTCTCTCCCACAGAAAAAAAAGAAAAAAGGAATAGTCTGTTTTCTTCATAAGATTATGTGAATTACATGGAACCATAAATTTTTTCCTGGACCCAGGGATGGGCCAAGGTCAAGTGTAAAGACAATAAGTGATTTTTGTAAGTCCTAGTTCTGGCACTGGTAATTATCTTCTGTTATAAGAAATCCAGGGGCCATTTCACTATAAAGGACAAGGTCTCCTCAGGATATAGAACTTCAGAAAGTGAGTAGTCAGCAATTTATTTCTGGACTTGGATGCCCAGGAAATCTGAAAGCCCTTCTTCGACCGACGTGATTTGTCATCTAGGATAAAGGGCATTTTTATGGCCCTTGGATCTCCCTTCTAAGAGGATGGTTATAACTTTTAGGGGGAGCTAGTTTGTGTCCAAAAACAGAGAAAGTAAGGGGAGAAAACAAACTGCCTTTGAAAAGAAGAAGAGTTGCTTCTAGCCAAAAGGTAATTCATACTCATTGAAAGTTCTTTAGGGAAATGATACAAGGATTATTATAGATTTGCTTCTATATAGGTTTTACTTCTATATAGAAGTAAAATCATCTGAATATCTACCAGCAAGAGAGACAATAGCTGTTAGAACTTTGTTGCATTAGATAGCCAGTTTTTCCTGTGTATGTAGAATTTTAAAAAAATTAGGAAAATATCCAAAATGCAGTTATCTTGTTTTCCATTTAACATTTAATTTTATTAGTATTTTCCACATCCATAAATACTGGCTGCAATTTCACTTTTAATGAGTATGTAATATTCCACTGTGTGTATTTACCATAATTTATTCAGTTCTTATTTTGAGTATTTTGTGGTATTTTTGATTTAGTATAAATGAAGCCTAAAATACATCTTTATACACAGACTTTTATGGATTTCTCATTTTTCATTAAAGATATATTTTATAAAATAGAATTTCTGCAAATAAGAATCCAAACTTTATGAATTCTTGGTACATATTCCCAGATTTCATTGGAGTAACATTATTCCTTTCATATATTTGATGGTGGCATACCAGAGCACATTTCAAGTTATTGTTTGTAAGCAAGGTACACAGTACTCTAAACTACATTTCTGGATGCTTTCCATATAATTCATTATAGAAAACTGAACAAGAATCACTGTATACCCCAAATTGAAGATTCCATCAGTTACAAGATGCACCATTACGTTACACACCACTGAGGAAAAAAAGGCTGCCAACAAAATTAGGAGGCATTATCATTTCTAAGATGCATTCCAAGTTCAGAAATGTTAAAGTGTGTAAAAATGTACAACTCAGAGTGAAAGAAATACGTGTATCATTTTATTCCCTTTGAGAGTTCATCCTTGGACTTTTTTAAAAAAAAACATACAAGCACACTTTATTTATGGCTGTTCTGAGTCTTCATTGTTGTGTGGGTTTTTCTCTAGTTGTGGAGAGAGGGGACTACTCTAGTTGAGGTGAGCAGGCTTCTCATTGTGGTGACTTCTCTTGTTGTGGAGTATGGGCATTAGACACGTGGGCTTTAGTAGTTGCAGCTCTGTGGATCTAGAACACGGACTCAATAATTGTTGGCATGGGCTTCGTTGCTCCGTGGCATGTGGGGTCCTCCTGGATCAGGGATAAAACCTGTGTCTGCTACATGGCAGGCAGATTCTTTACCACTGAGTCACTGGGGAAGCCCTCCTTGGACCTTTTGTAAGCAGTTCAAGATGGACATGACACCAAATACAGGCAAGGGGGTTCTGTCTTTTATCCTATACACGACTCAACTGCTTTGCCGTCTCTCCATCTCTTTCCCACATCTAGTTCCTCTCAGGGATTGCCCCCACTGGGGGATTGCCCGCATCATCACAGTTCCCCTGTTATCTGACCTTAGTTTTCTGTTCTTCTCACTGTGCTTCAGAACTATCTTGCTGTAGTTAGCATAGTCATCTGGGGTGATGATGGGGATAGGAGTAGACTTTACATATAGACTTCTCTTAAAATTTTAGCTGACCCATTTCTTACAACATGCTCTTATTACTCAAATATTTTGGATGACCATTCATGCCAATCATTCCTTCCTTTTTAAGGTTAATTCCTATTTTTCTAAAAGTGTACTCTCAAATTTTATAACCATCCTTCCCTATTTATATGGAGAGAAATGTTCACACACGTACAATTTATATCTTCCTCCTTTATCTCTGAGTATATGTATGTTTGTAATAGAAACATTATTATGTATATGTACTCATATACATACTTCTATGTGTAAGTATTTTGTAAATATATACCTTATTCTCTTTATACTTCTTGACAAAAGAGAGAACTCATAATATGTTCAGTGAAAAACACATATCCATACTTTATTAATATACATAGTTCATAGAGAAAACATAATGTTCACATTTACATATTTATTTATACTTAGGGCCGTGGAAGAGCTGCGTGTGTGTGTGTGTGTGTGTGTGTGTGTGTGTGTGTGTATGGGGTTTCCCAGGTGGCGCTAGTGACAAAGAATCTGCCTGCTAATGTAGAAGACACAAGAGACCCTGGTTTGATCCCTGGGTGGGCAAGATTCCTTGGAAGAGGGCACGGCAACCTACTCCAATATTTTTGCCTGGAGAATTCCATGGACACAGAGGCCTGGCGGGCTACAGTCCATTGGGTTGCAAAGAGTTGGGCGTGACTGAAGCGACTTAGCACACACACACATTTATGTGTGCTGTGTGCTCAGTCGTGTCCGACTCTTTTCAATCCTGTCCATGGAATTCTCCAGGCAAGAATACTGGCGTGGGTTGCCATTTCCTTCTCCATATGTATGTGTTCTGAACCAATTGAAATCAACAACAGAATAGGTGGATGGAGATCAGAGTACACTTTTATTTCTGACAAAGTGTAAGTTAGAGAATGTGGTGTAGACAAGAGCCATGAGAGGTATACAAATGCTAACAGCCCCGAATTAAACTGACTCAGCCTTCAGCCACAGACATTATAGGACCTCTACAACCCTCTCTGTCCTATAAGGGGGCACTAATTTAATCACAAGATTACTGCATGGCCCAGAGTAGATGAGATATACTTTCCACAGGCTGGCCAATGAGGGGGAAGGGGCTGAACTGGCCACATCTGTTTTCTCAGCCTACCTCATCCATCACGCTAAGTCACATCACCACCCAGAGGGGTGCTGCAGGAGATTGGAAACATTTGAGGAAAAATCAGATAGAAACCTAATGGATAGAAGAGATAGGGTCCTCCCCCTCACTGCTTTAAGTTTTACTCACTTTGCCAGAATCACGAAGCTAGTTAATGGCAGAGTTTATCTTGTATTCATCTTCTCCTGATTTTTACTTTGGTGTTCTTTGGTAGAGAAAAGAGAATGGGCTCATTCATGATTAAAAAAAAAAAAAAAAAAAGCTATTCACTCATTCAACAATAGTTATTGAACACCTATATGTGCCAGCCACTGTGTTGTCTCTGGAATTAGTGCTGAACAATATAGAAAAAATTACCTGCTTTATGGAGACATACCTCCTAGCTGGAGAGATAGATAATAAACCACTCCCTAGGAGTATAAAGACAAGTACAACAGGGTATGGGTGACAGAGGTTATTCTCATAAGAGTGCCCAGAGAAAGTCTCCAGGAGAAGAGATTTGAAGGAGTTAGCCATGGGTATTTTGGAGGAAAAGCCTCCTGGGCTGAGGGAATGGCCAGTGTGAATGCCCACTGAGTCCTAATGTGTTAAGTTTTGAATGTGTATTCTTGCTAACTCATAGAGAGGAGGAAGGTCAGAGAGGGTAATCAGCAAATGAGTAGATATTTTGTACCCTGCATGGAGAAGGGCTAGTTTCCTCTGTTCCTAAAGCTAATTTTGCCAGCAGTCATTGGTGATTAAAATCCTGGGTGACACATCCCTGGAAGACCTTGCCAACTCCCCGTTTTAATTCTCAGCTGAGCAGTGTTATTCTAGGTTACTCATCTGGAAGAATGCCTTGGAACGATCTTTATTGTCCTGTGGTTCTCCCGTGGTAATAATGCGGCACCCTCTCTGAGCAGGGAATGCCGCGCACATTAGGGGCGAGAGTGTCGGAAAATCCTGAAGCCTATTTTATCGCTTGTTCACTGTCATCCCTTATTAGTGAAGGTGTCACAGACCAGACTTATATCCTGTTGGGCATTTGGTATGTTTGTAGTAAATGCTTGTATTACATTGATTTTGAATTGCCAGTGGTGTTAGGGGGGTAAACAGCACAGCTTTAGAAGAAATCCTCTGAGATTTTGGATATTAAGATATTCTTAACTTCTGCTCTATTTTTGTTACAGCAGAGTCTCTGGTAAGTTCCCAAGGATCGGATATCCTGGCTCATCATTAGGTTCAGAATCCATGAAACTTGTGTTTCGAGCTGGTTACCGTTGTCTCTATGGCGTGACACAATGGGGACCCATGGTGATGTGAGATTTCAGGGAAACTGCACATTAAGAGCCAATCCATTCAGTTCACCTGGAAGGAAAGTCATTGGGCAAGAAGTGGGAGGGTAGCGATGCCCAGGAACATTAACTTGCTCAGCGTGGGGCTGAGCTAGTGTCTGCCAGGGGGGCTACATAATTAAGGCACGAGGACTCTCCTAACTATAGTAGGGGAGGAAAGGTAATGGGGACTGGAACAGATCTGGGGAAAAAAATCAAGCTTTGTGTGTGTATTAGTGTCTTTCAAAAGCACAGGTGAGCAAAATGCCTCTCAAAAGTAAGGAGAGAGAATTGAGGAGGGTAATCACATCTCTCTTTCTTCCCCATCTCTCTGGGAAAAGCCAAGAAAAGCAGTGATGTGAGAATAAAGCATTGTGGACTAAGAGCAGAGGAAGGGCTGTGGGTGCAGGCTGTGCTGCGCTGCCTCTGTTTTCACTTCCCTACATTTTCTAACACAGTGCCCAGAACACAGTAGGGGCTTAATTCTTATTTGTCGAAAAACTTAATACATGAGTGAATAAATGAAAGAGGTGTGGGCTGGGGGCATTGACTCAAAGCCCAGTGCTCTTCTCAGGGCTTACTCGATAAACTGGCATTTGTTTTAAAATGTATACAGAGAGGTTATTTAAGTGAACTCCATTCAAAATCACATTGTATTTGATAGTGTGACTTTGAAGGTACTCATCTCATGCTTTCAAAAAAAATTTGAGAGAAATCAGCTATACTTCAATAAAAAGTAAACTCCCAAATTTTAGAGAAGATCATGGCCCTAAGACAAAAGAATACATATGAACCTGTCTCTAGACTTAATGTAACACAGAAATGTTTGTCTGAAACATTTCATTGTAAGGTTTGTCATACCAGCCAATTTACTATGGGTAAAATTTTACTATTTGTGCACACAATTCACTCCCTTTGGCTTCAGCAAGAGCTAAAGAAGTGTCTCAAAGACCTGTGAGGTTCACCCATGATCCTTGAGACAATGCAGGTCTTGTCTTCAGTTTCTTTCTGGCTTCCATACTACTTAATAGTAATAAATTATCTGAATATTCTTCCATAGTCATTCACATCTATTCACCCAGCCTTCATCTTCCTACCCTTGTATACACATATATCCATCTATCTCTCCACACATCTCTTAAATTTTCTATTCACACATCTAACCATCAATTCATCTAAATGTCCCTCTACACATCCATCCCCACATCCATCCATCCAATTTTTATTTACAAGCATATGCTATGTGCCAGATTGTGTGTATTGGGAATAGATATAATGAAAACAGAATCCATTGTCTCTGTAGTTTGTTGTCATTTTAGTCTACAATTTGGACTGATCCAGCAGACTGTGTAAACTTCTCATGTTGTTAGACTTGTCTGTTTCCACACAGTAAAACTAGTTAATTGAAGCCATGATTTATTCCAACCTCCTAATTGTTAGATGGGAAATCTGTGCGTCAAAGAGGGCATGTGATTTGCCCATGTTCTCTCAACTCTGTTGGTGGCCAAGTAGAAATTAAGATTTAGTAAGACTGTGTTCTCTCTTACAATCTGGGGTTCTTTCTGTTACCTCATATACAGTGAATTTGCCTGTACTTGTGTTTGCAGGGGGGTTGTATCTGTTTGTTTTAGTTGCTAAATCCCATCCGGCTCTTTTTGCGACCCCAGGGACTATAGCTTCCCAGGCTCCTCTGTCCATGGGATTTTCTAAGCAAGAATACTGGAGTGGGTTGTCATTTCCTTCTCTAGGGCATCTTCCTGACCCAGGGATTGAACCTGTGTCTCCTGCATGGGCAGGCAGATTCTTTACCACTGAGCCACCAGGGAAGCCTCAGTGTGTGTCTGGGACTAAGGCTGAATTGGGTGTTCCCTTCCCAAAGAGAATGCAGACTTTGCAAATGGTCTGAAGTTTAGAGTCTAGCTAGTACTCACAATGATCCTCTGAGCCTTGGGTGCCTAGAGACTGAAGAGTCCTTAAAAAGCCAAAAAGAGATCAATGTTACTGTGTCTTTTAATTTTTCAAAGAATATTTATGATGTGTCATTAGAGGCCTTCAAGCCTCCACAAAATACTGCTTTTACAGATGACACCCACTTCAGTAAGAGCCTAAGGGGGGACTCATTAGTAGACAATTAGTTATTCAACTTGTTAAACATTAATCCCTCTTATGCTTCTGGTCTGCCTAGTGCAAGCATAAGGGGTGGGGGGGTGGGGGGGAGATAGGAAACTAAAGTTGGAACAAGTTACCAGTGCTTGCCAGCAGTTCTGCTTTTTCTCTGTGGGTCTAAATATTGCTTTGGTATCTCTTTCATTTTCTGGGGATCTCATGGAGCTGGAGGGCTTCTAAATAGTTGGGCCATTGCCTCTAATATTTTAAATTATGAATGGATGGTCTTTCTACACAAGTAGCATGGTGGTCAATGCTCCTACCACAGAGGGCAAACCCCAGATGTCTTAGATGTTAGTGTTCTCAAGGCAGTAGAAATTTGTCCCAGGAGGCTATGGATGTCTACAGGCGGGATGGTCAAGCCATAGGAGAAGAGCAGATCCCTTCCCGAGAATTTTGTAAGGGAGGAAAGGGACAGAGAAGAGGAACAATGAACACAGATTCTAGATTCAAAGCATCTGGAAATCTGGGCAAGAGAAGGAAAGGAGCATAGGTAGGGAAAAAAAGAGAGGCCGAAAACTATCAGAGCAGAGATGCTGTGTTCCAGAATGCAAAGCACATCTGGGTGCACCGATGATCAGCAGCGCAGCTCCCCTGAAGCACAGTCCAGAGTAGAGCTGATGTGAGGTAGGCAAGATATCAGGGCCTGGGCTACAACGTAAATGTTTGGGGCAGGACTTCAGAATTAGCAGTTTGCTGCCATCCAGAGCATGGCTGAAGAGAAAATCAGCCAGGAGGTGGATAGAGAAAGACCACAGCTTGCAGGGCCTGCTATGCCCAGATCTCTCCCTGGGGCTAGAGCCCAAGGTGGTTGGCAGGGTGAAGATGTCTGTCTTGGCCAGAAATGGCTCCCACACACCAGGTGCTCAGGACAGTGAAAACCATGGCTTTTAGTCACCACCTTCCTTGGTCATACAAAAAAGGCAATAGTTTGGGTACAGATACCTAAAGAGAAGCAGAACCAAGAAAAGAAGGAAGGGGAACAGCCCTGATGGTGTCAGTGAGACTCTATACCGAAAGTACCTATGCCCCTAGACGCCCTAGTAAATGAGTCAATGCACACTCTCTGTTCTGCTTAAGCTTCTCGGTTGACCATCTAGTGTTAATATTTGTGACATGAAGTGTCCTAAAGCACTAATTCTGATTCTGGAGGTTAAGGTTCCCCTTAAATTAAATTTCAGTAAATCATTATCTGGGACCGTTCCCACCGTGAGTCCAGGTCACACACAACTCCTCATGGCGGAGACCCTTCTTCTCATTTTACAAGTGGGAACACCCAGATTTAGAAAAGGGAGTCTCTTGCTCAAGACCACAAACCTGGGCAAGCTGAAAACCTGATTGGACTGAATGTCAGTTGTTGCCCTCTCTGCCATGTTGTCCCCCACCATCTCCCTGCTGCTGAGGTTGATCCCTGAGTTCTCCCTGACCGCCTTTGTCCTCCTCTTCACCCTTAGGCTTCCTTTCCACTTTGCAGCCTGTAGCTTTATCCCTGTCCCTTTCTCTACTCCCATCAACATACTTGGGTCTTATAACTGGGCCCCAGGACCTTGCTCATAGGTGGAAATGACTGGCTAATTATCTGTGCAGCATGCTGATGAGCAAAGACATACATAATTTGTAGAGAGCTGCTGCTCAGGAAGTGGTCACAATGTAACTCAAGAGGGGTACATATTTTCTCTTCGCAGACATTTACTTAACCCACAGGAGGGATGCTAATGCAGGCCAGGCCAGTAGGGTTTGGAGGGGAGCCCCGTTTCCTCTCTGCTCAGCCTCTTCTTGGGTGGCTGTGTTATGCTCTGCATGCCTGTCTGCCAGCCTGCCAGGTGGGTCTTCCCTGTTAGCACAAGCCTGCTGCTTCGTGTGGCACTGTGTGACTGATCTGATGACCTGTGAACTCACTGTCCATCTGGCCACCTCAGAGTTCGCCTGGCTGTTTCTCTTTTTTTGCTGTGACTGAATTTCCACAGCTTTTCTCAGCATCTGACTTGCAAACCACTCTGCTCCGTCTGTTAAATGGATGAAAAGAGAGGGTGACCTCCTGCTGCGGAAAAGAATCTGGGCCTGGGTGTCCTCTGCTTTCTCCTGAACTGGCTGGGGCCGCTGCAGCCACCACCCCAGTCAGCCGCATACAGGATGCTCTGTGAGAGGAGAGACATTTCATTTTGTACTTGGCAGGCGCTGAACTCAACTGGACAATGAGACCCAGGAAATATGACACCATCTGCTTCCTGCCATGTTCTGGCTCCGGTACTTGATGTCCGGGCATCAGCTGTTACCTGAGTGTGCCTGGTCTTGTGAAGCGAGCCGTTCAGGAAACACCTTCACTAAGACTTTCCTCAATGGCATAATTCATCCTGGCCAGGCTGCCTGCTGAGTGTTTTTTTTTTTTTTTTTTCCTTCTTGGCTTCCAGAGTAAAACACCTCTTTCTGCTTTCTATGTTTTCCAGAGAAAATATTTACACATGAATATGTACTGCATCATAGAAATGTTAGCTTATTTGGCCATCCTTTCCCGCATGTGGACTTTTTTCTGCTCTAAAGGTAGTCTTCCTAGATTAGTCTCTAGCTGCCTTGAACTGTATCCAGTGCCCCGTGCTTTGCTTGCTTCAGCCTTCCAGGTGGGAATGACGTCCTTAACTAGTGGTTAAGTGAGGATTAGCTACTCTAAGGGGAGGATTAAGGAAACAACAGTGTCATAGAAAACAGGAAAGACCAGTTGGGCCCCTCCATGCTGGGAGTGCTCAATCCAGCTGGCAGTATTAAGGGGTAGGGGAGGCGACAGGAGTGCTATATCCCTTGTGCCGTGACCTCTGCAAACCTCAGATTTCTCTGAACCTCTGACATGCTGGTCTCTAGTTCAGGAAGCTGCCAGACAGGTGGCATGGGCAGTGCATTGATGACTGACTCCTCCCCTGACTCAGTGGTTGTAATCCTTTTGTGCACAGACAAACCAAGCCACCTGTGCGGAGTCTTAAAAACGAAGCAAAGCACAACCCTCTCGATCTGTGAATAAATTTGCAGACTCAGAGTATGCCATCTGGACCAGACACAAGGGCTGCTGGAATCTGTGCATCTTTTTTCTGATTCTGGTATGGTTTTGGTTATCCATTCCCATTTTGATGCCTAAAGAGTGATATTAAACATAATCTGAATCTTAATTGAAAATGTATGCTTTTCTCATTTAAACTGTTGGCTCTTTGAAGAATTATGACATTGCAAAATTTTGCTGGAGGGGAAGTCCCTGAGAAATTTCCCTTTGGCTGCCAGATTGCTTTCTAAATCAGTGGAAGCCTTCAAGTCCTAGGTCAGAAGGAAGATGGGACAATTTGTTACAGTGTTAGAGTATGACGGGAGAGCACATGCTTTGTTTGCATTGTAAGAATGACAGTGGTTTCCGTGAAAGACTGGGGGAATGGGTGGGCTGTTCAGACACCTGGTTTCCAGCCCACGACAGCTGGCCATCACCGTGACTTCCATGAGGCAGGAATACACTCAGCCAGCTCTTTGATAGACAGAGCCCTTTGCTTTAGGAAGACTGATGAAATGCACATGTGGATACATTTGTGCACGTGGACACACACACACACACACACTATGGTCCATGCCTTTGTGGTTGTACCTGCTGGAACCTATGGACAGAATTGCTGTCCTCCCTCCGACCAGATGGGGTCAACCCAGAGCCCCTTCCCACTCACTCTGCCCTACCAGGTTAAGCTCTGCCCTGTGAGGAGTGGTAAAATCAGTAACTCATAGTCTTACACCTAGAAGTGGCAGAGGAAGCACTGAAAACTTGCTTATATTTTAGGCTCAGTGGATTGTATCATTATGTAGACTATGGTCTGTTTAGTTTTTAATTACTGGTGAGCCCTGTTATATTGTTTAACGTGCTATTATTGAATATCTTGACACTTTGATATTTATAGAATGTCTCTGTGAACAACATGGTAGAACTTCAATCTTCTCATTCCCTCTCTCTCTTGATTGAGGTAGGACTATGCAAATGGAGCATTCAGCCCTTTAAAGGATCAAGACTGACCTTGTGCTCCCAGTAAGTAAATCCTGGCTCAGACTTGGCTCTGGCTGCGCTGGGCAACTTGAAGCCCTAAGGCTTTACAGGCAGTGGCCACTTTGTTGGTGAGGAAATAACCTTGGGCATCTTGTATGATGCCATGTTCTCTTCAAAGAGCCCACCACACGCAGAGAGTAAAGGATTAGCAGTCCCATAATGGAGATCCATTAAATGTTGTAGTGTTAGTAATAATTAAGCAGCGTTTTATGATAGCACCAGCAGGCTAGTCAAGTGAATAATTCTTTGCAGAGTTCACTCTCTCTTTCTCTCCATAGGTAAAGGATTTAGATGGATTTATGACATTGGCTGAAACAAATCAGCAGATGAGTGATTACAGGATTTGAGTGTGGTTAAGCCAAGATTAATGCCACTAATTCCTGAGAATGAAGGAGCTGACTGTCACCCACAGAAGTGAACTTGCACGTCAAGATGTGTAGGCTTCTAGCCAGCAGTTCAGATCTGCTGGGCATGCACACATGTACACACGGTCTCAACCCAAATCCAGCATCTTCGTGTCATGCTGTAATGGATGGGAAGCAAACAACAATAATGATAGAGGCCTTGAAATACGGCGAATAAAATACTCAGTGTGAGTAAACTGCTGCTTACTAACATTCTCAGGTCACCGGGGTACCATTTCGGCCGAGGCCTTAACGAGGTCATTTACCTTTACCTACACCAGGACCATTACCTTAATTGCCACTCAGCCTTCATGAAAGTGTTTATGGGTAAACAGTTTGCACCAAGGGAGTTATTAGCTGCCCCCTGGATTACCATAGGATCAGGAATCATAAAAATAGTAGCAATTGTAGTCATAATAACATATACTGTGTAAGTATATGTTATAAATATGTCTTAAACTTTCACCACCACCCAGAACAGCTTTAGGGTGAAGCCTGGCATAAGAAACAGAGCACTGATTATTGAGACACATGGATGGATAAGAAGGATTGCCTCATCTATAAAGTCTGGAAGACAAAGAAGAGCAAAAGTACTGCCACATCTCAGCCCATCTGTTATCTATGGCATTTCATGTGGTTCTGAGGAACTAGTGGTAGACATGTGAATTCTTCTCACCTCAATAGGGGGAGAAAATATGCAAACCAAATATATTTTAAATGTATGTCCAAGGTCAAGGGAGCCAGAGTGTTGGAAAGAGTGTCAATTCTATCCCCATTTGCTCCTTTTATGTTCCATGATATCCAGATAACAAGTTGAAAGCATCTGTTTCAATCCATGCCCAAGAAATAATTAATCAAATTCACTAAATTTGGGGGCTGTGGAGACATAGACAGCCTACTTTGCAGACTTCTTCTCCAGTTCCTTATCAAGTGTTCCACTAATAGTAGATTATGGTAAAATGAGAAATGCCTAGACTGAATTCCTGGCTGAATTGGCCTAGAAATGCCACCCACTTCAGTTCTTGGGTGTCCTTGGGTATTCTCCATCCATGTGGTCTAATAAAGTCCTCCTCGCTTCTGGGCTATTGTGATATGCCTTTTGTTTCTTCTTAGCTGTTTGCATTACCTGAAAAATGAAGTTTGACCTGAAAGTGTTGCATTTTAGGCTGTCTGCATTTGGACCCTTACCTGCCTCTCCATCTTTCTCTCAAAGCATCCTTACCCGTGTAGCACTTTGGATCAGTAATGCTGCCCTCTTTATTCCTGCCCTACCTCCAGAAAGTAGGATAATGCAGTTCTCATATTTCTCAAATTGAGCAGTGAAAAGACTGTCCTTAGAGGAAACAAATGATCATGGATTTCTATTCCTGATTCATTCATTTAAGTAAGTACAAATGAAAAACCAGGTTTAAACTTCTGCACAGATTCTATCAACTGAGTATGATTCTCTTTCTTGGCCAGGAGAGAACAAGATAGTACCTCTTCCATACAGGAGCTTTTGAAATATTCTCGAAAAAAGCAATCATAGATTCTTCAAGTCCCTTCCTCATTAGGGTAACATTTCATGTTTCTTCAGCTGTTACTTACAGGAAATGGCTTTCAATTCCCCCCATTCAGCTTACTTCTCAAATGACATCCAGTTGCTTAATGTCTTTGTGTGAAGTGTAAATGGTGCAGCTCACAGACACATCCTTCCCTTGATCTGGATTCCACACTTCTAAACTTGTCACCACAAATTGTTAAGAAACTTTTTTTGCAGTCACATCTTCTATGATTGACTTCTGTTGAGCCTGCTGTCAATGAAAAAGCCTACATCTTTTTAAACACAGGCATGATTATTTTGAAACCATTCTCCTTCGTTCTGTATTTATGCAGCTGGTCTATTGAGCATAAAGTGAAGGACTTCATACCGCTCCCTGTTAAAAATCTATCTTGTTACTAAGCTCAACATTCTGGCTTCTCAAAGATTTTGATGATCCTGATTCAGTTCAGTTCAGTTCAGTTCAGTTCAGTTCAGTTCAGTCGCTCAGTCGTGTCCGACTCTCTGAGACCCCATGAACCGCAGCATGCCAGGCCTCCCTGTCCATCACCAACTCCTGGATTCCATCCAAACCCATGTCCATCGAGTCGATGATGCCATCCAACCATCACATCCTCTGTCGTCCCCTTCTCCTCCTGCCCTCAATCTTTCCCAGCATCAGGTCTTTTCAAATGAGTCAGCTCTTTGCATCAGGTGGCCAAAGTATTGGAGTTTCAGCTTCAACGTCAGTCCTTCCAATGAACACCCAGGACTGATTTCCTTTAGGATAGACTGGTTGGATCTCCTTGCAGTCCAAGGGACTCTCAAGAGTCTTCTCCAACACCACACTTCAAAAGCATCAATTCTTCAGCACTCAACTTTCTTTATAGTCCAACTCTCACATCCATACATGACTACTGGACAAACCATAGCCTTGACTAGACAGACCTTTGTTGGCAAAGTAATGTCTCTGCTTTTTAATATGCTGTCTAGGTTGGTCATAACTTTCCTTCCAAGGAGTAAGCGTCTTTTAATTTCATGGCTGCAGTCACCATCTGCAGTAATTTTGGAGCCCAGAAAAATAAAGTCAGCCACTGTTTCCACTGTTTCCCCATCTATCTGCCATGCTTCAATCTAACTAATCTGGCATGAAGATTTGGCCTACATACCAATTTTGCCCTTTGTAAATTGCTGTAGCAGCCCTATACTCTAACCTGAAGAGATCTGCCATTGTCTAAGTTAATAGGTGCTGAAGGCCACCTGCAAGGGTGAAGACATAGGTACTAGGGAGTGGTGGGGCTTGTGGTCAACCATAGTATGTTTCAGTTCATGTTAATTAAGAATCTGAATAATACATATAGCTGATTCACTTCATTGTACAGCAGGAACTAACACATTATAAAGCAATTATACTCCAATTAAGAAAAAAAGAATATGAATAACAAGAACTCTAACCAACAATAGCCAGTGAACCTTAGGAAGTGGTGGGTAGAAGCTCCTCTGTTGTCAAGGTGTCACACTGCAGTAGTGTTTAAGCAGCTCCTGCTGCTCTTGACAGCTCAAGCTGCAATGAAGTGCAGTCTATTTTTCATCTTAAGATAGTGTTCACCATACAAGCTAATCAAAATAGGGCACAATAAAATCATCAAACAAATCTCCTCTCCCAGGAGAACACAGGCCTTGCTGAAATTCTGCCCAACAAGGACAAGGAGATTGCAAGAAAAAGCACCCCTGAGGCCATAGCCCAAACTCCTTCTTATATACTGCTGGGGGCAAATGCAGCCCAGAGAAAGGGCAGAGCTATCTGTTTATGTATCACTGGCTAGCCAGTGGTCAGATACATGGATGGAAGTGTTGTAGGAAGGGGGACCCCCTTCCAGGGCCCGAAGTTGGGCTCTTGTCTAACACTCGGAAAAGAATTGTCCGAGGAGACACGTGCTGACAAAGCAAGAGATTTTATTGGAAAGAGCAGCCGGGTGGAAAGCAGTAGGTAAGGGAACCCAGGAGAACTGCTCTGCCGCGTGGCTTGAAGTCTTGGGTTTTATGGTGATGGGATTAGTTTCCGGGTGGTCTTTGGCCAATCATTCTAATTCAGAGTCTTTCCTGGTGGCGCACGCATCGCTCAGCCAAGATGGATGCTAGCAAGAGGGATTCTGGGAAGTGGACGGACAGGTAGTGTCTCCTCTCGATCTTCCGGCTGGTGGTGGCTTATTAGTTCCGTATTCCTTATCAGGATCTCCTGCCATAAAACAACTCATGCAAATGGTTACTATGGTGCCTGGCCAGGGTGGGCGGTTTCAATCAGTGTGCTTCCCCTAACAGAAGGATGATTTCTCAGCAAAACAGTAATAACTGACCCATACTGTTGCTTTTTTAAACTCCTTTATGACACACACACACACAAATATACCCACACAAATATACATATAAGTCCTTTGCAGAAATGGAAACACTAAATATTTGAATAAATGAATAAACGAAGAAAAGGTCCATCTATCGTAACCTGTAATAAACTCACTGCTGTTTTCCCAGGTAATGAAGATGGCTATCTTTGTCCAGAACAGATGCTATGAGATCATGTCTCCAAGAGGTGAACTGAGAATGAATTCACTTAAATTATGGTGCTCACAGAGAGGATTTTAGCTCGAACATTTGTTCATATGATTTATGGCACCCTCCATCCGGCAGAGTCAATGCAAAAAAAATGAAACTTAATTACAGCATACAGACAGCAGTTTGCTTAAAAGAGAGCTAAAAGTTTGTAGGGACTTTTTTTTTTTTTAATGAGACAGGAAACTTATCCTAAAAGAAAAAAGCAAAAAGCTTCATACAACATTTGCAACTCATCAAGTGTGAGTCTGACCCTTGTGTGAGGGGAGGGGAGGGGGCTGACTATGACTCCACTTGGCCTCTGAGCAAATTATTCCCAACCCTAGGTTCCTACCCAACTCTTAGCTCCTCTGATGCCTATCTCCAGGATTCCCTTTTATTTTAGTCTAGTCCTTCCCTTGAGGGAAAAGAGTATTATTGTACTTTCTCTCTGGCAACTCAAGTCTGAAAGTTTAAATTTATAGTCTAAGAGCTGTTCCACTGTATATAAGGCTCAGAGGGTGTTATTAACAAATCCAATTAAAAACATTCCTTCCACTAATAAAAAAGTCAGCACCTTCCTATTACACTAGGACCCACCCTTAAGTTAATTACTGGCTGTTAGCATTTTATTTGCTTTCAAGGGTCTCTTGGGTACCAAGCTTCTGAGACAAAGCAGATTCTAGTTGGTAGGTCAGTGGCTTTGTTTGATGCTCATCCCTGACTCTCAATTTATTCTACATCTGAAGCTGAGTCTGTGTCTTGAGATCTCCTTCTGAGACACCATTCAGAGGGGCCTGGCTAATGGCACTTATTTAGAAAAGTTTTTAAGATCTACAGATGAACCTGGCTGACAAATAATATCAGTGCTTATAATAGTCAGTGAATGATAATTGGCGCTTTTGGGGACCATTTAGGATTCAAGTCTCTCCATCCAAATCATTGCATGAAAGGCAGTCGGCCCCTGAAGTTTAGATTTGTCTTCTGCACTTAAATTTGCAAATTGGCACTACTTTCATCAAGAAAGAAAATATGACAATGAAATGCTACTACTAACATTTGGATAGCATTTTGTATTTTCAGCATGCTTTCAGATAATACATTATGTAACTTGCAAGCAA